>NC_052506.1:95781648-95811648 GCF_014356525.2 Nilaparvata lugens
TGTAAGACATATAGGATTTGAAGGAACCGAGGCGAAAAAAAAGAAAAAACAGAGAAGAATGGGATAGGGCCAAAAAAGAGACAATGAATTCATACTCCCATTCAACATAATAATGATAATGTAGTTACTTATCAACTCACAAAATAGAGAGAAATGAAAAAAATAAGGTAATTGATAAGAATAAAGTCTCAGAATGAGAACATAGAATGTTGATAGATGATAAGAAGAACACAGAACAGAAGAAACACGATTGAGATGTATAAAGAGAAAAAATAGGAGAAGTGTAGGAGAGGATTCAAAGAGGAATAAGCTACTAAAAAATAAACAAATTGAAACAATGAAATTCATGAGACAGGAATAAGAATTTCAAGAGATGAATTAAGAATGATATTAGAGAAAGGAGTATGAGAATAAAATGTAGAAGAAGAAGAGAAAGGAAGGACCAGTGAAGGTGAAGAAGAAAAAGTACATTTGATTGATCTAAAACCATACAAAGGGTGATGGTCGAATTAAGGTCGATTATGTAGGAAGGAATGAAAAAGTCTTGTATAACAGGAGAAAGGGCTTTGATGACGTGGAAATGGTGTGAAAAAAAACTTCAAACGTGACAACTTGATACGTTGTCAGGTAGCTCTTTAGTAATATGAGAAGGTAGTCTAGTGCACGCTACACCAGAAAATTATGGATATACTGGTTTTATAGAATCTCGATAATGTGTGATCAACTTGAGTGGTAGGATGGCTAAAAAAGGAAAAAAATTATCACGGGAAAAAGTGTAACGTTGGAAAGGTTGAGGAGGAGGATGAGGAGGAGGAGTAGGAGGTGGATGAGTAAGAGTTGTGGGTGGTGGAATAGAAACAGGACATGTTGGGCAAGAAGGAGATGGAAAAGGAGGAAAATAAAAAGAAAAAAGAGAAGAAGATCCTTCTTAGACGTCCTTGAGCTCAGCACCGAATATTCTGATCATCAGTTGCGGTCTTTGTTTTAAATGATTTAATAGATTCATGCAGAGAAAGGTGAACCAACAAACAACGGCAAAGCAATGGAATGCGAGAATAGAGTAAGAGTTAGGAGGAGAAGGTGGTAGAGAAGGCCGAGAAGATGGTAGAAGGAATAGTGGGTAGACAATGAGGTGTATGATGAGGAGAATAAAGAGAAGGAGAAAAAGGAGGATAAGGAGTGAGAGGAGGAGTATTAGGAGCTGAAGAAAGACGGCGCAATAAAACCATTTCAATAATTTTATTTGCACGCTTCGATATGGTATACGTGATAGAATTTGCATTCCAGAATAGTATCATTTTACTGCAATGCATTGATACAGAAATCGCGAATGGGTACTTGGCATAGTTGGGAGAGGTGACGAGATTGCTGAAAGAGGAGGAGGAGAAAGGTTGAAACGTAGGAGTGGTGGTGAAAAAGAGGAAGAAGAAGATGATATAGAAAAGCTTCAACTCTGACTATTAATACTGTTTTTCTTTCTCTATCAAGTGAATTAATATATTTTCTAAATTTTCTGGGGACTAAAAATTTTACAAACAAAAAAATGTATATACAAAGATCAATTGTAGATGAGAAATAGTATTTACACATAAATTTACCAAACACAAAAGACATAGATTATTATTATTATTATAGTATGAACTTATTAAACATTATTCAAATTTTTCCACTGTTTAAAACATACTTTGCGTCATGAAACAGAAACGTCAAGTTGAAAGCTTAATACTAATTAGTTCTTAGAATCACTTTCTCCAAAGAAGTTGAACTAAAACTCCAGTTTAAACCATCAACTGACACAATTTAACTCATTATGATAGGCGAAACGCAAAAATACATCGATTGGAAAATTTCTATCAAAATTTGGGAAAGGAACAGTTTTGGGCTATAAGCCTGTTGTTCCTTTCCCAATCATTCATAGTTGAGAATGATATTATATGTATCTATGTATAAATAAATTAATAAATTGAACGGATATAATAGTTGACCCTGTTAAGATGTTCTAACAAATATTGTAGTGATACTAATTATTTCACTAAGATTTTACAACTCAATCCAAGCTGGAAATTAATTCCAAAATCAAAATCCAATACCAATATTTTAATACTCCAAAAAAATATTGTAGCGTTGTGTAGAAGTTTTTTCTGGTTTTTAACTTTTCCTCTAAAACTCCGTTTCTTCTCCTCCTGCTCCTTCTCTTACGTTACCTCATCCTCCTCTATCGAACTTTTATCATTTCTTCGATTGAGCATTTCAATCATCATACACTTCGGTATCAATTCGCTCATTACTATTCATTGGTTAGTGATATTACTAATTCAGTAACGAATTCAAATGTATGAATTGTGCTTGCCAGATAATAAACAGTAATTGCTATTGTCTTATCTGATCATTAGTATTTAAAATTCAACCTTGATTTTTGAGAGTTCGTGATGATTGGTGCTATATAGAAGCGTGAAAACACAACACCCACTAAGCAAGTGGGCAGATACAAGTATTTAAATAAATCTATTGAGGTGAAATATCATTTTAATGATGTACTCATTGTATGAATCAATAATAATAGTAATAAAGAAATTATGGGGAAAGTATGTGAATCTTCGATTTCCCAAGAAAAAAATGTTGAGTTTGAAGAATTTGAAAACTACAGGAGTCACAACTTATAGAGAACGATAGTTTACTCTTATTGCTTTCATGTCAGAGGTCTCTGCATGGAGTTTTCTAAATAAGAAATTCTAATCAGATGAGCTAGAAAAAACAAACCAATCAACTCATTATCAGTTACCTGAACATGTTCCTAGGATAAAATTCTTTATTGAAATCAAGTTAGATCCCATGATAGTATGGACAATTTATTGGGGTTTCTCATTCGGAATCCCCTATTGCAAACCACATATATTTGATTAGATTTTCTGATTTTGTAGTGTTATTCCATTTTTTGATTCAATAATAATAAAATTATTGAAAAGTTTTTACAACAGAAGTTCCAACTGTTGTCTTCAGTTATCGTTCTTATCTTCCTCACATTATTCGCATTTTATAGCCTATCATTCACATAATTTTTTTTTAGGAAGCATAGCTTTTATCTGAACTTTATTTTTGGAGTCAAAAGTGAGACTTTCTAAAGAATATGGTATCTTCCACGATTGTCTTTCATGGAAGACATCTTTCAACTTCAAAACCTCATTGATATCAATTTTGGATTGAGTGATAGAAATGTATACCGTAGCTACTCTTGTGTACATGAGTCAATAATATTGATCATTTAGGTGCTGAGATTATAGATTATGGGACAGAATCATGCTTGGAATGTTCTGATTACTTCATGCACTCCTATTTACTCTAGTACACATACTGACCACACGAATTTTGACATAAATTAGTACGCTTTCCAAGATAAATTGGCGCTTCAGACCTATATTTCAACTGATATTCCGACTTCTGGTGTCCCTGAAAAAGATTCATCCTCACAATAACTGCTATTACTGATGATTTGAAGATGAAATGACAGAAAACTTTTTGGAACAAGGTTCACTGTTAACGAATTCACTGAGCATCTTGTTAACATGCATGATTGACAGTTTCAATGCGCCACTCGAAAAGCAGGTAGCTGGCTTGTCCTTTCAGAGTCAAAATTAATCTCCGTTCTCAAAGTCAAGCCCAGAAATGAGTTGATAATTCACGGACGTCACACGGTAGTATTAATTGTTGGGAATTGTGTGGTGGCTAATTAATGCAGGTACTCTTTCTCTTTTTCAATATCTTCTTCTCTCTTTCTTTCTGTATTGCACACGATTCAGAGCGGTCTTCTTGTACGTTCTTTTTGAACCGTTTAGCCAAGACTTGCTCGCAAACAATTAATCACTGTTGCAATGATTGCAAGGAGGAAACTGCTAGAGTTTTTAGTTTGGGTCTCTTTTCTTTCAGCGTTTTCCTATCCTCCTATCTCTATTCAACACACATTCACCCACCCGCCCTCTATCTCACCGACTTTGACTCAAATTGAAAGAGTACATTCCTGCATTTCGCTCTAATTGCAACCTCCTTCCTTGATGCAATTATTCTGTTTCGGCAACGTGGTGTATTGTGCAACAATTACAGTATTCCAAGTGCTATGTGCTTTCTTTCTAGTGACTTATCTGAGTGAGTAGAAGAGCACTTCCTCAAGTTATCTATGATTGAGGTAGATCATCAACAGAATCAACTTAATTATTGATCAACTTGAACAAGATTGGGATGATGATCTTGAGATCAAGACTAATGGAAGATCAACAACTATACAGTTGACAGTTTGAAGCTTCAGATGAAGAGTGTACTGTTCTATAGTTCAACCTGAAGCGACATGACTCGGTGAAATGTATGTTTCTTTGGGATTGTACGTGCAAGCAGGATCGCAGGATAGGACGGAAAACTAAGCGTTCAGAAGGTCGGCAGAAAAGGACCAGAATCTGAGGTACACCAAGTCACCAAGTCTAGTGAGAACACAGATTCAAGCCAATGATACCTCTCTGTGGTGAGATTTATTTCAAACTAGTGTCGACATTCTTTTTAGACAATAACATCGATGTTCCCCATTCAAATAATGCAGACATTTTGCAGTGAATCTTACCACAGCAATGTGCTTTTGGAAAGAAAACATAAACAAATTTTGACAGGTCTCTCTTTTGGATGCGATTCCAATTTCTATATGAATTGAAAATTATGAACAGTAGATCACAAAGCACTCTTCTCTCGAATTTCAAAATTCAAAAGCGGAATATAGTTCCCAAATCTTTTCTCATTCTTTGAAAGAGTTTTGAGAGGCCGGTGATGAAGTTTTTGGGTCCTAATATTCTGTCATGAAATAATAATTGAGTCTTCATCAATATTCAAATACTATCATGGAAAAAAATAAATTGTGTTCGAATTGACCATCATGAGAACGTAGCCTCAAAACTATCAATGTGAGCCTAGATTTATCTCTTCGTGTTTCCTAAAATGCCTATAGATACAGATTTTGTTGTAAAGAACTTCAATATGAAATTGGTGAGTCTCTTTTCAACCAATTGAAACTCCACATTTAATACTTTGAACTACTGACCATATTCTGCATTAAATACGTCACTAGCTAACTACTAATCAGAAGCAAGGAGGTGTGTCCAATAATATTAATTCTGAGCGTAGTCTAATAATTATGTCTGCTGTTTTCATACAATTGAAAATCTTGACACATACGTCATAAATTTCATCAGATTAGACTAAACTACAGTAACTATATTATATACAGTACTATATACAGTAATATAGTTACTGTAGACTAAACTGATACTTGCTCTATCAATATTTGGCTTCAGAAATGAAGGTACTGTGAAATAACATAGCTTTCAAGAGGAAAACTTGTCACTGCCGCCTGCCTCAAAGATGAAAATGTATTATTACTAGTGTGAAACATTTCTATTTCTATTTTATTTATTTATTTTATTTGAGTATTACAATAGTGCTATAGTATCTCTCTAGCTGTGAGCTATTTGAGGGATATATAAAAATAATCCTTTACATACAATAAAAACAATCAATAACAATAGTTATATTTCTTAATCTACCTGATTATATTTCTTCAATTTTTTGTAACTGATTGTTCTATTTTGTCCATTGCACCATAAGCTAACTTAACTTCACTTTTAATTTTTTTATTTCATCCCTTTCCAATAAATTTTCGTTATTTCCTTTTTTTACCAATTCTCTAGCAAAATCTTATGTACTATTCTTATTTTCTTTTTGCACTTTGTATTTGTTTTTTTTTTATCTTATACTTTGAAGTGTCATATTATTTTGTCCAAGTTTATTCAACTCTTGTAACTTGTTTTTTTTTTAACTTGTATGGCGGACCCTCAATTGTTTTGCGTTGTGAATAGAAATTTTGATTTGATCAGAGATCCTGTATTTTGTGAAGTGTAATAACAGTCATTTGGCTGCATCAGGAGCGAGAATTTCGACCTATTACGGATTGCTTGATCAGAGCTTGATACTCAAACTCTTAACTGATAATTCAACGAAACTTGAATTTTAGTAACTGTTCAACAAATCCTTCTTACCCCTTTCACAGGTTGTCACTGGATGGAAAATATAAAATATCTGAATATTTTGTAAAGTCTATGCTCGCTGGATTCAACGCACAATGATAATGCTGTAACAGTCATGAAGAAGATTCAAACCATAAAATGAACAATCTATGATGTTTGAACATTCTCCTTTCAAACGAAGACGACTCACTCAATTTAATTTAGCTTCGTAATAGTTCACTGCTGAATAACGTTTTCAACCTTCAAAGTTATTATAATAATAAATAATCTGTACGTCTCAATGTACTTACTAAAAAATGAAATTATATTTTAACTGTTGTAGTGATTAAAATTTAAAAACAATACCACTCAAAGTAATACAGTACGGTTTAATATAACTTGCCAGCATGAATGGAAGAAGCTGAAGATGACTAAGCCTATTTCGAAGTTATTAAAATCTTACCAACAAAGATAAAAAATATATTACTATAAAGAATACAATTGATCATAATAGAGATTTATTATGAAGAATACCATTGAGCACAATTAAAATAATATCATTCCATGGTCTCAATTACCTGATTTCTACTATCCATTTTTAACTATCTAGTAACACCTACATAATTATCATGACCAACTCATTGTTATAAATATTGTTAATAACTGAATCTAAAGTTCTTAACCACGTATTATTATACAGTATAATAATCAACTTTTGATTGTTGTGCTTCGAAATCTTGAGAACCTAGAAACCTCATCATCAACAAAAATTCATTAATATTCCCTCAAAACAACTGTATCAGTTTCAGGGTCAATTCACGCAGAAGTGGCGGACGTGCAAGGACGTGGCGGTGGCGTGGCGCTTTTATAATTTCTATAAACATAATATGATTCAATGCAAACGGAAGTGGCGTGCCGAAACCCCACTCCTGTTTGTATTGGACCATTATATTTACATTATAGTGACAAAAAAGCAGTGCCACGCCATCGTAACGCCACTTCCACGTCGCTTCTATCTGAATTGAGCCTTATGTTTCAAATACTTACAAGACTTTTTACCTTCGTAGCTATTGGACTAGCATAACAAATTCCTTTTTCCTACAGTTACGTTGAAAAGTGGCGATTGCTGCACTGATTACAGAACGCAAAGAATCACTTTTCCGCTCTAGTGCGGGAAAAATTTTTCTGCACTCCAGATTTGCAACATGGCAACGCAAAATACTTAGTAGGTTATATGGAGCAACAGTGCAGCAAAATCAAAATGAAGTTGGTAACAGTGACTGCTGTGGCTGCTATAGTGAGCAGAGGTGCAACGAAGCACAACGCGCTAATTATTATTCATTATATATTATAACCAAGGACACCGAGGACTTTAGGATTTTAGGATTAAGGTTTTTATCAATAATAAAATTACACAGAAAAACATTTGATGGATTTCAGGCAATTTTACCCATAATTACCCACTTTTCATATTCAATGGTAACTGTAGGAAAAACTTAGTGTGAAATACGTGCGCAAAGTTCCTCTGCTGCACTCAAGAAACCATTCCGCCCTCGCCTACGGCTCGGGCGTAAACGTTTCTTTCGGTGCAGCAAACTGTCACTTTGCGCACTAGTTGCACAAATAACTATTTCTGTATTTATTCCGATACGATTTCAAATACAGAGCTGTGCTATTAGTATGATTAGTTATATCGAATCCCAAAAATAATTGAGAAAATTAAGTGTTTGTCTTGTTCGACAAACTTTTCGCTTACATAACAGCGGTTATCATCTAACATGAAGTAATCTAGTTGTAATTAGAAAGTGATATGTGATAAATAAGATCAACACCATGGTCTGAAGTAAGATTTAATGTGTTATTATCACGAATTGAATGGAAAGGATTAAAATGGAACTAGATGATACGATAGATCTATCTATTTACGAAACTTCTTTCATCGATGAAAATGCCCCAAAGTTGATAGACAACGTTTCTAGTCTATAATCATGTGGGTTCTTGTTTATAATTTTCTCCTTGTTATGAATACAGTGGTGGTATGTGATAATTTAAGGTATACCAAGATTTCTGAACGCAATTGGAACAAATCTTTGAAATAATGACTGTTGACTGATACGAATCTCTGATGAAACCTGGAATTCGAAAGAGTAGGTACTATTATAAAATTCCAGGCAAAACGCATATTTATAGCTTCCTTGCCTTAATATTTTATTTATTATTGTAATTATCATATGATAATTCCTTATATATTTACGATTATGTATGTAGGTTGCGAAAATATTATATTCTTATGATACTAGAGAATCCAATATTTACGAAAACAATATTATCAACGTTCATCAATGATAGAATGGTCAGTTTTCTATATCAGTTGAATGCGTTACATCGATTCATGGATGAAATGGCCTTTTCCGTGTTTCGGATGTACACGTTAACTTGTCGGTCCCGGTTGCCTAAAAAGCAGTCATCAGGTACTGTCAGAGGCCCTGAAATAGATCAGTTGCGACCTGGAAACTCTGGCACCAGACCTGAGCCAGCCATGTCTCTCGATATTATTATTATTAATATTATTAATATTATTATGTAAAACTTGACTCCTCCAGTCAAACCTTCTTTAGAAGGTCTTGGAGAATGTATATATCGTCTGGTTTATAATTTTTGAAATTTCCACTGAAAAGGAATTTTCTTATCATTTTTCATTCTTGCTTTTTTTTATTTTTTTTTTTTTTTTTTTGGTTTATAAGATTTCTTTTCATAAGTGTATTTTTCATTTGTGTTTGTTATATTTTCTATAATAAACTCCCTTCTTCTGGTGGTACCAGGAGAAAGGAAAAAGGAAAAAATTATCATTATTATTATTATAGATGAAATTCATATTCTGATTGAAATATAGTTTGCTTTATCGTTTTAAGACTTCTTGTAATAATTCTTTCTTGAGAAAATATAATAATAGTGAGCAAATTCCAAATTGCGATTAAAAAAATATCTGCCTTGATCAATACCGAAATGAATTTCCATCATTTTCAATAATGGAACTTGATATACGATATGGAGATGGCCACTTAGATTGAAAACAATCTAACAATCTTCATTCAGCTACAATATAAATATAATGCAATTCTTCAAGTAGAATTGGAAAATTCAATTCAATCTATTTTGGAACTTATGAGTTTACGAGGTACAACCCAGTATTCAATCAAGTAAATGATCAGTGAACATCAACTAATCCTTGAAATCTTGAAGATTTCACAATAATAGTAATCAATGTATACAGGCCGGTTCCAACAATTCAGGTCACAATCAATTCTAATTATCATTCGTTAATATTTGCATATTACTCTTGAAACCAGTATTGGAGCGCCCGTCTAAATAGCATTCTGTCTGATACAAGTATGTAGATTCAATTATTATTAGAAGTTGTAATGATATGAGATGGAGGATGAACAGAATTAGTGGATGAGAATGGTGATAAGGATAAGGCGAAGAAGAAGGAAAGAATATTAGGGGATGAGAAGAGTACGAAATTAAATGTATGGAAAACAACTGGTGATGGAGGAGAAGGAGGTGGGTCGGGAGGAGGAGGTGTTGGAGGAGGAGAAGGGGGAGCAGGAGAAGGATGATAAGGAGAAGGGTAAGGAGTGAAAGGAGGATACACAGACAAATATATGCAATAGTAGTAATTTTAATAGCCGTTGGAGATTTCAAGTGCACGCAATAAGGCGCTTGGAATTTGAAATTGATGATGTTTTAGTGGTTTAGAATGGAGGATGGGCAGAGCAGATCATCATCTTTTCCTTTTACCAATGAATGGCCTTGCTTTTATAAGCAGTACCGGTACAAGTTCGCAAGTCGTCTTCTTCTTCTTCTTCTTCTTCTTCTTCTTCTTCTTCTTCTTCTCCTTCTTCATCTTCCACTTTATTCTTCGTCTTCATTTATTCGAGATAAATATGTTGTAATGTTGTTTTGCACGCACTCAAGATATGAAGGTTGATCATAAACTGATTGTTTCAGATCGGATATGTTTCAGTTTTATTCTCACTGGTCAGATTCAACACAGAAATAAATGTTATAAAATTGAACGAGCGTTAGCGAGTCACTTTTGACTTACTGAGGAACAAAGTCGTTGTCTGTTTGTATGTTCTACAATAACTTTAGAAAGAATTATTGATCAATCAGCTTCAAATTTTGAACACGAATTCTTCGAACCTTTTTACAGGTCAAGTTCGTTGAACAACAAAAAATTGACTCACTCCTTCGTCCTTCTTCATGATATAAAAATAACATTGGAAGTTCATAAGAATAAATGTGTCTCTAGTAATAAGGGTATCTCTGTGTCTCTTAATAAGGGTAGTTTTTCAGAAACTGAATACGTTCAATGTAAAAGTTATTCAGGTCCAAAACAGACGCAATTCAAGCAAAATCAAAAGCTTGAGGTCTCATCTATAGTGAGATTTCACGGCTACAACTGCCAGTTTTTCTTATGAATAGCATCAATGCTAACCATTCAATCAATGCTGACAGATTTAAGTGACTCTCATTATATAGATGCCCCAATATTATGTCAAAAAATGATGCATAGTATCTCCAAACGTTTCCCACAGTAAAGCATTTTTGAATAACTGTTTCCTGATACTTTGATTAATCATGTGTTGGAATTGATGGAAAGGTGTCAAAATGATCTCGTTGGGGAAGTATACTGTGCCAAAATGGAAGCCTCTTTCTGGATTTTGTTGCTGAGGCAATTGCTTTTTCTAAAAAAATGACTTATTTTACCTTCACCATCGAGATTAATATCTTGGTAGGCTACAACTGTTGACTGTGAATTACTGATCTTGAATCATACTATTGATCCAAGAACTATTAATCTTTGAATCACTGATCACTATTTATCTACTAATTATTGTAAAAATATAGTATCAGTTGCATAAGTTGTTGTAGCTTCTTATCGGCATTTTTTATTTCTGTTACAAAGCACGAAGGTCTAGCTAGAGCTGTGAATAAGCTTCATCTTGAAACAACAGAGAGAGAGAGAGACAGATAATGAGTGTGGGTGTGAGAGAGATTCATTTATGATTTATGTTAATGGCAACAGCTGAAGACCCAACAAATACCTGCAGGTATACAGGAATAACATCTGATTTATGAGAGGAACGGTAAATGCAAAAATTCTCCCAAGAAAATCTTGTTTGAAAAGTGAATATCAGAAGAGATAATAACCAGCAACGATCAACAGAAGCAAAACATCAATGTGAAACATTTATTTGGAATTTATTGCTGGATTTACCAGCTTAGTATACTATTATGATAGCATAAATTACATAGATATTACACTAGTGCTACTGAAAGCATGTAAATAAAGTTGTTTTTCATTCAGCTTTGAAATACGGGAGCTTGTAGCTTGTACCCACTTTTTCAATCTCGAGATTCTGTGTATATGAGTCACTTGTAAATATTCACTGTTACGGTTCTAGTGTGAATAGATTTTCAGAATCGCTATAAATAGCGCCTCAAACAGTGTATTTTGAATAGATGATTATCGTGCTATTCCTCAAAATAGATCAGTTCTCCTTTTTTAATACAGTATTTCTGTTACCAATTATTACCTTGAGGTCAGTAGGTTATGTGAGCATGATTCATTCATCATCATTCAAAAAACAACAATTTTAGAATAAAATATACAAAAAAATTCACGAATCTCATTCTATTGGTTATGTAACAGAGATTGTTCAATACCCCAGTTTCATCATTATTCTGGTATTATCCTGAACATCTTAAACTAATCATCTGATACAAAACTACCATTTTTCAAATGTGTTCCATTACACTAATCCAGTGTGGCATAATAATGACCATTTGTATCCACTTCCAGATTCCAAACTGTATCAATCCAGGATTCCAGCTTCCAAAACAAGGTGACCAATCACAGAAAGGAATGCAGAATCTCCCATGCCTCATGCCAGTTGAACAGGAAATAGAAATTATAATATTAATTTCCACTAGATTCTTTCTAATATGTTTGGAGTGACTTGGGTAGGTGATGTGATGTCACAGTTATGTCATTGACTGGCTTTAACTGCCAGAATTAGTTAAAGTGTTGTTCTGGTTCTGTTTATTATGACATTTACTGCGCTGATACCTTACCACAGAGGAGAAAAAGAGGAACAGAAGATGAGAGAGAGATGAAAAAGAGTGGCAGGAATGCGAGATAATTAATTTCGATCCCATAACTGGTCATTTTGACGTCACGTGTGTGTATTTTACACACATCACAGCGGGATTAGTGAGTTCTACGAATGACATCATGGATTAGTGGTTATGCAAATATGTGTGCTACTGGTGTTATGTTTTACATTCTACAACGAATTAGCACGAGATTAATAAGTTGAGAACGATGTTTTAATCGGCGTTGAAATTAATAATCGTGCAGTGTGTTATTATGATAAGGCTATAGTGACGTGGGTTGAGCAAAATTGGAACACTGTAATAGTTATTTGTGCAACTAGTGCGCAAAGTGACAGTTTGCTGCACCGAAAGAAACGTTTACCGAATGGTTTCTTGAGTGCAGCAGAGGAACTTTGCGCACGTATTTCACATTAAGTTTTTCCTACAGTTACCATTGAATATGAAAAGTGGGTAATTATGGGTAAAATTGCCTGAAATGCATCAAATGTTTTTCTGTGTAATTTTATTATTGATAAAAACCTTAATCCTAAAACCCTAAAGTCCTCGTTGTCGTTGGTTATAATATATAATAGTAATAATTAGCGCGTTGTGCTTCGTTGCACCTCTGCTCACTATAGCAGCCACAGCAGTCACTGTTACCAACTTCATTTTGATTTTGCTGCACTGTTGCTCCATATAACTTACTAAGTATTTTGCGTTGCCATGTTGCAAATCTGGAGTGCAGGAAAATTTTTCCCGCACTAGAGCGGAAAAGTGATTCTTTGCATTCTGTAATCAGTGCAGCAATGGACACTTTTCAACGTAACTGTAGGAAAAGTAAATTTCACGTTGTAATATTATTGACATCCATAAGAATAGGAAATGAATTTGAAAATTAATGTATTGTAATACAATTGACAGCCATGTAATAGAATGTTATGCAATGCAATGGATGCTATTCAATTAAATACTGTATTATGAGAATACAATTGAGGAATCAAAGTTTCTGAATGTTTGAAAATCCCTTTAATGCAGTGATTCCAAGATGAAAGAGGCTGATACTAAGAACAATGAGAAAATAATACTAACATCCGAAAGTAAAATTAGTAATATCATATCTCTGCTGAAATCAAATATTGATGCCAATGCTTTAGAATGTTCTACCAGAAGCATATATTATAAAAGCAATGCTGCAGGAAGGTATGTTGAACTTAATCCAGAATCCAATCAATTTTCCTGTATCACAGGGAATTAGTATTTTCTAATACAGAGAAAAATGAAACTTCTTTGAATAAACATGTTATTCTATTTCAACATGAATAGAGAATACATCGAATATTCATACAATCTTTGCTATAGAATTTCACGCTTGCATTCAATATGTTTATGACAACGACCTGTACTATGAATATATTATCGTAGATATTATGATTTTTCACCTTTCATAGATCTTTCCTCATAGAAAAATACACTTTATCAGACAAATTAATGGATGAATATCATGCTCTCCTCTGTTGGAGAAACTCCACATATGTCAAAGATGTTGTTAACCAATCAGACTGATTACGCGTTCCTAATACAGTAGTTGGGGAAACCATTCTCGGAATTTCCATCGTCTTAACTCTTCTGTTTTCATTGAGAAGAAATGAGGAAAATATACCAACATTCATTGATTAAGCCACAAGGTTTCGAATCAACAAAACTCTGTCAATCTATCAATCAGCTCTCTGTTATTGTATCATTCTTTATTTGCATTTATCATCCAATTATCTTATTTCAATGATTGAGATGAATCGATTTCCTAATCAAATTTCGAAAAAAAGAAATTTTAGCTCTTCCAAGCTGTCCTATGCTTGTTTAACTCTGATTTCTAATCATTATTTCGAAATTAGAAATGGTATTGGAAAATGATAATAGTCTAGAATTGCCTAGAGTGAAATATACTCCTTCAACTTGCAGCATTGGTCGAATGGGAAACATTACAACGAATACAGATAGTTTTCAGTGTATCTTACGAAAGTTGAACTCAAAACCCCGCCTCTTTCAATACGAAACTTCTATTTAATCGAGTATAGGCCTCAGTTTTATTGATCAGCTATAATTATAACCTTTCCCATTACCATTCAGCATTTTGTGGTGTAGAGTAGACGCTAGACAATTAAAACGGGGAATTCGCTAGGGATTGGATTTTCTACTATTGGTAGTAAAAATCACTTGGAGCCAGCTACATTCCTCATAAATAATGTGAATTCTCCCATCCAACCATTTCTGAGAGTTCCAAGTGAATCCCAGTACTATCTAGGCTACCGTACTAACGACAGCTAATCAAACAACGTCTGCAGACGTTTATGCACTAACGAGTGTGAAAGGGTGAAGTTGATTGGAAAGTGAACATCTCACTCTCTTGGACACGCTGCCGTTCAAGGATAAAAGCTCTGGCTAATGCGCATCTAATGACGTGGTTTAATCTCTTTGAGCTAATCCGAATCAGGTGGATGGAACCACCACCGAAAAAGATGAAATTAGATGGTGGAGAAGAGTAGGTAAAATTGTGCATAGTAAGATGGGAAAGGAGCGGTGGGAAAGGCAGAAGAAGAAGAAGAAGAAGAAGAAGAAGAAGAAGAAGAAAAACAAGACGAAGATGAATAGGTAGGAGGGTGAGAAGAAGGAGAGGGGGTAGAAGGAGAAAAAGGAGAAAAATAGGTAAGATAATGAGAAAATAAGATTGAATACTCCAAGATTTTAATTTAATTTCATTGCTCAATTATTGGAAATGACAGAATACTGAAAGTTGAAGGGTTTTCAATCTTGTAAATTTTTGGCTTGGAATGATAAACTAACAAATGACTAACAAAAAAATTAATGACCAATTAACTAGTAGAAAGTTTCTACTTTACTTACTCTATTACTTTTCCGTTCAATTCTAATATTGAGGCACCGATCTTTGCTCGTTATTTATTAATTGTTAAACAGAACTCAATTCTTAAAAATGATTGGGGAAGGACTAAGAGGCACAGTCCAAAACTGTTTCTTCCCCGAATTTTGATTTATACACTATAAATATTCCAGAAAGTAGGTTATGTCTAATACACTTGAATTCAGGTGAAATTTTCAGTCCAAATATTTGAAAACATAAAATTTCTAATTTGGATTTTTTACATTCCAAATTGAATAACAAAATACCTCTCACTAATCACTTGGAACTGTAAAATAATTATTAACTTTGAATATTATGATATATACCATCTGACAACAAATCAGATTACTGTATTTTGATCGAGTCAATTAAAATTTCTAGATCTCTCGCAAGATACGGTAAGCTAATTGATTACACAACTGATCTCCCACACAGGCACACGCATCGACAGACGACGAAACCATCATCTATTTTTCCAAGGATGCATTATCCTTTTCATGTCCTCCAGCAAGTTTTCACAGGGATGAGACCTAGAGCAATCGAATTTTGATGTCATAAACCTACTATATTCCAAATTTTGTGAAAATCGTTAGAGCCGTTTTCGAGATCCGTTGAACATAGATAACCAGATAACCAGATATAAAAATAGGAAAATATAAACAGATATACAGAAATTGCTCGCTTAATATAATAGGATTTCGGTTCTGATTGGATATTTTCCTTTGAATGCCATTGATTATTCGTTTTTATAACTGATATTCTCAAATTGTAATTTACAGCAACTCTATCCATAGTTTGACAGATTGATGTGTACAATAAAATTTCGAAGTTCCAGAAAATATGTGGCATTATACATAGAAACCTCAAAAATAAAACAAGGCAAGAAGCGAGAATAAAGTTGTATAATACTATTGTTCACTGTACAATAGACTGACTCAGATATTAGCGTATGCAGATGATGTGGACATCGCATGTAGATCGCCAGCAGCTATGAAGGACGCCTACACGCGGTTGGAGGAAGCTGCAAAAAGAATCGGTCTGGTAGTAAATGAGAATAAATCCAAAGTTATGGTGGCTTCCAACTCTGGAGAAGGGCGAGAGCATGGTCAAAGCATAGAGATCCAGGGGAAAAACTTCGAAATCGTAGAAGAGTTTGTATACCTGGGATCTTCTATAAACTCCAGAAACGATTCAAGTAAAGAAGTAAGGCGAAGGGTTATGCTAGCCAATAGATGCTATTACGCGCTATCAACTCTAATGAAAAAACGTACTCTCAGTAGAAAGACAAAGCTGCTGCTATACAGAACAATCATCATGCCTGTCTTACTGTATGGTAGTGAAACATGGGCAACTACGGTGGCGGATGAAAGAATGCTGGGCGTCTTTGAAAGAAAGATCCTGAGAAGAGTGTTTGGAGGCATACAGGAAGCAGGAGTCTGGCGTAGGAGGCATAATGACGAACTTTATAGGCTGTACCAGTATGCAGATATAGCCACTGTGATGCGAGTTCGCAGGCTGAGGTGGACAGGACACCGTGTACGAGCTGACGATGCCTACCCCCCAAAGATGGCAATGGAAGGGAAAATATATGGCCGGCGAAGGAAAGGGCGACCCAGTGGAAGATGGATAGACGTAGTGGATAGGGATGCAGCAGTAATTGGGGTGCGAAGATGGAAAAGTGCAGCGGTTGACAGAGATGCTTGGAGGCGGAAATTGAGGGAGGCTGTGACCCGCGCTGGGTTGTAATGCCAAATAAGAAGAAGAAGAATACTATTGTAATTACGATTCTCCTATATGGAAGTGGAAATTGGATTCACAGACGGAGAAGGGACAGTCGAGTTCAAGCTGCAGAAATAAGGTTTCTAAGGAGTGTATTTGACTGCACTAGAGTTGATAGAATCAGAAATACTGATAAATAATAATAATAATAATATCGAGTTACCTGGCTGGCTCAGGTCTGGTGTCAGAGTTTTCAGGTCGCAGCTGATCAATTTCAGGGCCTCTGTCATGACCTAACGACTGCTTTCTAGGCAGCCGGGGACCGACGGCTTAACGTGTCCATCCGAAACACTGGAGTGGCCCGAGAAATACTAATATGAGGCAGGTTTTTTTGGTTGCTCCTCCGCATGAAAGAATTATACCAAATTGATGGAACTGGTGCAGTAATTTGGATAGAATTAATAAACCTAATTCCTGAAGTGAAGATGAAGATGGGATGATTAACTAGTAGAATAAAAATTAATTAATGGATAATGCATCTTGGCCCTTGTAAAATTTGAGAATTAAAAGGAACTTGCTCAAATTCTCTCAAATTTATTTTTATATATACTAATTTTCACAATTTAGTTTATCGATTTCAAATTCAGCGAATTACGCCAGGCCCTCACAAACACAGGCTTAAGCCTACATGTAAGTCTCTCACAACGTAAGGGTATATATAAATGTACTGTAACTGTACTGTATTATTTGTAAATTGTGAGAATAAATTGATTTGATTTTATTTGCTAAATGGTAGATCCTGAAGTAAGCTCTCTATTATTATGGTTCACTCAAACTTCAGAATTGCATACTATTGTGGTACAGGAGTAACTGTTTTTGGACTCTTCTGTAGGATATTGGAATGTCTAGTAAAATTATATTCATTCGTTTATAAAAATATATACAAGGAGGTCTTATATGTTTCGAAAGATAGAATATGATCTCCTGTATAAGTTATACAATATTTATTCGTTTTTATCTATAAATAATTGTTTATAACAGTTGAATACTCATTTGGAAAGCTGCTACTGTGTATGAAAAACGACAGTTAAGTCTAATAGATTCAGATTACTGCTGTACTGTATTGGAAAACGATTCAACAATACAGGACTGATTAGGATTTATTGTTGAATCAAAAATGTACTTTCATTTTTTCCATCAACAATGGATGTTTAATTCAGGAATTTCAAAATCTTGCGGAACATACCACCAAAATGACAAGCGCTCCAAGCAATAGACTGTTCTTGAACCAAAATTTTGTTTATTCCTGTGGGGAATAAAATTTCTGTATAATTGATTTTATTGATTCATGGTGATCATTTTGTTAATCCTAAAATTAGTTATTGGAGCGAACTGGTATAATCCGTATAATGGAACTGATTACACAATGCAAAGAAATTATTCTTCTGTCATTCACTGCTTAATAAATCATTCTATAGCTTTAAAGTCATTGTACTATTACCTTTTAGTGATATAGAGACTGGATGATTTTTAATCTGTGATACGAGTTATACAAGACTCAGGAATGTTGTTTTGGGTCATAGGTTCTCAAACTACGCTCCAATGAACAGATACGTGCACAATTCTTCCGATTTGAAAATCAATTTCTTCCCATCTAACCAATAATAAACTATTTTTCATGAAAACAAATCAACAGCGTGGCCAAGCAACACTGAATCAGAATAAGGACCATATCACAAGCGATAACTTCTGAACGAGCATTTTTAGGTCACGTTTACATGGTGTTAGAAGAGAACATAGGGCCGAGGAAGAAACAAATTGATATTTCAGTTTGAGGTACGACAGGTGTTTGGAACCGTACATTTTCAAATTTAAATCAATGAATATGTACCCACACACAACCCACGAGCTACTAAATCACATTTCTTACTTCAACTCTTCCATGTGAACTCATCACCTAGTAAATTCTGCTATCAGTTGGTAAAGTTATAAAAATATCATGCACATTACGAACTGATCAATCGGGTGAGAGAGAAGGCGGTGTTCAAAATATTACCTAATATCTGCTGCCGTCTACTGGAAGAATTTCGCGTTAGGTTACAACATGTTGTATAGTGAGTAGAGAGTCGAGAGTGGATAGGTTATCCAACAAGTGCTGCAACCTATTGGCAGAGTTGCCAGATGACTTTTCTCTAAGCGGTCGACCAATCAGGAGAGTGAAGGCGGAGTTAAAGATATCACTCAACATCCTCTGCAGTCTACTGGCAGAATTTTGGGTTGGATTAGATACTATTGCCCAATGAGGAGAGTCGAGAGTAATTTAGTTAGTTTGTCTGATATGTCTGATCTTCCAATTCAGCCCTGATGAAGGCCTATCTGCCTATCTATCATATAAAAGCGCATGACACTGATTGTAAGAATTTAATGCGTTACTCTCCGTTAACCTTTTTGCTGCGTAATTCGACTACGGTCGAACAGACAATTTAGCCCTTGAGTGCGTAATTCGACTTTAGTCCACATCATTGAAAAAACTTCTCCTTTGGCAGCGTTATTCGACTACAGTCCCAAGTGATGAAAATGCATTCATTTCATGCCTGTATCGTGCTGCAACCTAGGGAGATGCTTCCAAAGTAGGAGAAGTCACATGACTTTGTTTACGTTCTCAAGACAGTTTACAGTGTACAACCGCGGCGTGTTCCAATATATTTCTAACAATTGCTTTGCTCTTTAGTTTCGAAATTTTTCTACCAAGTTTATTGAATTGTAGTGTATAAGTTCCAGTAGTGAAAATAGTGTTTAGGTGATTGTGTAAAGCTTAGTAGTAGTGAATTTAGAAACACTGCTTTACAATATATTGTATAGATATACTGTACAATAAAACAGTGATATTTCCTATTGAAATATAATGTAAGAAAGTGTCAAAGTTGTTATCTGAGCCGAAATTACATAAAAAATGGGAGTTCAATTGATATTTTGTATCGAAGTTTAACAAAATAATTTAATGTGCTGACAGCCTTCTCTGGACTTTTGACTATAAAAAGAGCAATGGAGATGACAAATTATAGAAAATTGTCTCTAACTTATAATTTGGTGGAACAAGAGAGACACAAAGAAGACAGACGAAGAGGTAAATTATAAGAGAAAGAGAGAGCGAGTTGAGTTGGAAAGATTGATAAAAATAATATACGGTTGTCAGGAAAATGAACGTAGAAATCGAAGGATTCGTTCGTAAATGATTACCCATTAGACTATTGGTAGAATATTATGACACATTTTCGTCATGTTATGAAGGTTGAGATAGTGAATGTAATAGCTTGAATTCAGTATCACGAAATGCTTTCACGAAATTGGATGAATAGCTACTTCCAATAATTATGTTTTTCTGTCTTCCTTTTTTTGTCTTTATATCCTGATTCCTTGGGAAGGCCCTTTTTACACTCAACCCTTCCATAGGATGCTAAACTTTATACCATAATATTAAGAGAAGAAAGTTCAATACTATCAATGATTGGTAATCTGACAGGATTCTACTTTTTACCAGAAATATCACTTCATTTAAACGTATGTCTCCAAAATTTTTTGTCACGATACAAATTTATCACTACAATTGAATGTAGGCTCAATGGACCAAAAATCATTGCAGTACTGCACATCTACATATTTGGGCTTGACGATCACTCAAAAACTGTATCCACACCAGAACTGTATTGCCTACATACCAGAAAATTTATCGCCTATTGTTAAATTTCTGTTCAAGGTTCAGGCAAGATCTTCAGTAACTCATGAACGTCTTTCTCGAGTGGAGTTTATGCTAATCATGTACCTATTTATGACAAGCCTCAGGTAGAACATTCATATTTACATTTTATGGTGAGTATCAATGCATGTAGGTCTTAAAAAGTGAGTTATCAACTTGTAAATTATTGTGTCTTACAAGGTTACTCACCAGGAATTGTTTCTGTTGTACTTCAAAACATTAAAATATTCATACTTACTAAAAACAAACTCGAATTTCTTCTACACATGTTTTGGAAGTTGATGTTTACATTGCATTCATTGCGAAAAGATAATTTAATACATTTCGTTGCAAGTAGGCCTACTAGTCCAGTTAGGTACTCAACTTGCGATTCCTGTGATTTGTATTACCAAGGAGAATCGTTACCTATTCCGATCTTCTTTGTTGTTATAGTCGAATCCTGACATGGATAGATGAAGAAACAAAAACAAATATGATCTTTTGTAACGAGTATCTATATTTCTATGCTTCCTTAGTATGAATGGGGATGATATTTATAAGATAAGCGCCGTGCTACTGTTTCTCTTGTTAAAAAGTTGCCTTCTTGGGAAAAGCTCTTTTAACACAACCGTTTTGGGCTTCAAAATCACTTCACAGTGGTTCGAAACAAGTCCAAACCTGTACGTTTATTCATTTCATATCATAAACAGATCTTACATCATTTAATATTCATCCATTCTCTATTCATGTACAAGCTTGAGGCTTAAGTGGGCAAAAATTATAATTCAGAGGGATGAACTCGCACCATCCTTATTTTATGAAAATTGAAATACTTTGTAATCAGAAATATTCATTGAAAACGTTGTACATATCAAGGGTTTTGACCTTGATCAGTAGATACAAAGTACTGATTTTGAATTGGTATGAAAGTACAAAATTCAACTACAGTACAAACTCTTCAGAGTTCACATGCAGGCATGAGCCAACTCAAAACCATTAGAAGTCATTAAAAATCCATGTATAGCATTGAGGAGTCTGACATTTTGGGTGGTGCAATTAGACCGGAAGCTTGACAATACTTTATTAAAACTGATATTCACTTTAAACTGTCAGAATTTTCTTCGAATAACATCAATGCTTCTAATCCAAACAATTCTGATTGAAGTTTGAAATGTATCCCACTATGCTATAGTTACAGTGATAATCACTTTACAAATTATCATTACAGTAAGTAATAGCACTGCTTGTTGTGAGAAAATGAATAGGCTGCACCATGTGAGCGCCAGCAGTCACACAGAGCAGCAAAACATAGAGTTGCCATCAATCTTGTGGACAATTAGTGTGGATTTGGTGTGCTCTCCATTGTAACTCTGATCTCCATTATCCAGTCTAGTCGTGTGAATTGGAGAAGCATTGAGCAATGCACTAATTGAAAGCACCGAATTTATCTAATTGTCCTGTCCATTTGGTAATTTCGAAACGCATTATTTATCTATGAGGTCTACATGTTGAGAACTCTGTATTGAATACTTTCCAAAGCATGTTCCAAGTTATACTAGGTGATCATGATAAAATTAACTTCAAATTATTGTCGAGACATTTGTAATGTTCGACCTCGAATTTGTACTTTTGGCTACTTGGCTATTTCTAAATGAAATTGTCTGACTTCTTTTTGAAGATGATTCTCACATGATCTCTGAGCTTGTGCCTGAGATATTGGAAGATGATATTGAATTTTCCCACAGATTTAGGTGAAAATTAAACAAGTGAGTGGAGCTAGCCTCACTCACCATTTCAGCAGGGGAACAGAGAGAACGTCACGTACCTAAGCGATTGGATAATATATCAATCTAGAGGTTGAATCAACCACTTCTTCTATGAAGTGTGTTCAAACAATATTATTATCTCAGCAAAATAGTATTGAAGTACTCTCAAGGGGAAAAATTAATTGAGTAGTAGTGTAAAGATAATTAGAATGTGAATCGAACTAGCATATCTTTTACGGTGTTTCATTGTTTTGTGGAGAGTTGAATTCAAGTTTGATTGAATTCCGTATGGATATAAAATGAAGACGGATATAAGAACCGAATGGATTAAACTTAATATAGGTTGTGCCCTTTCACATGACTTTCAAATTGAGCTTAACCCATTAATAAACTGATAGACTTCCATTATTAGATGGGGAAGAAGTAGGGAGAAAAGATGTAGAGAAAATGATGAATAAAGAGGGAAAGGTTGTGATAGAATAGGACAAAAAAGATGCAAAGTGGAGGAACAGAAAAAGTAGAGGAGAGGAGAGAAGAAGACGAAGTAGGAAAAGAAGAAGATGAAGATGAGCAGGAAATGAGGAGAAAAATATAACTATAGGCAATGGAATACCTTGGGGAAGAAGTACAAGAAGATCAAACAACATAGAAAAAATGGAGAGAAAAAGGTAGCAAAGATTAAAAATACACGATAGAAGACAGCAATGGAAGAAGTCTCAATAAAAAGAGGCCATAACAATATTTCTAATCGATTTGATATTTAAAGAGAGCGTTCTTTTAGAACTACAACAATAATAGTTCAATATGTGTAAGATGAGTACAGAACATTAGTCTGAATTCCACTGTACTGCATCATAAAATAATAATATAAATATATAAGTTAGCACTGTGCTTGGGGATTATGATCACTATAACCTTTAATCTGTTCACTCACTATAATAATAATGCTGCTAGAAATGCATGGCATGGCATTCTTTTGGCGCTCATCTTTTGCAATAGGTCACGACTAATAATAATATTATTTTATTGGTTTGCTTTGCAAAGCATTTGCACTTGCATTGAGCAATATTTATGTATTATTTTTATAAGGCAAATATTATGGTATTATGTTATAAATGTTACATATTAAACATCTACACAAAAAAAAGAAATTTTTGAAGTCTTATAATAACTTTAATGAATATTAATATAATAAATATAATTACATGTTGTATAGTGGGGAATTGTTATACATAAAATGGATACACAATAATCATATCCATATCAATTAGAACGATTCAAAAGTGGCACACCAATTCAGGATAACAAAACGATACTGGTGAAATAGTTGAAGCTAGTATTTCGATTCTCTAGTAGATAAGAGGTCGTAACAATAATTCCAAGTAGACTTATCCTATAACATGTATTTAATTCCTCCACTCCCTCCTCTCATTCAAATTCCATAACCGACTGTATAAAAATATTTCTGTACGCACTTGAAAAAACTGATTTTTTTATTTCTCTTCTCAAAAGTATCTTCAATGAATGGTTGTTCGTATCGAGGATAGTATAGGATAATATAGAGTATATAGGATAGTATATCCCTATTTACTAGCCTTGAGCTCGTATTGCAAATTTGGCTGCAAATCCCTTGTTATAAATAGGGTTTATCCAGTGATAGTAGATCTAATATTCCTATCAAAAATGATTTCTCTATTTATTTGAACATCAATCAAATGAATCAGGGAATGATATTGGGAGAGGAGAAACAGTAATATGTTAAACCCTTCACTATGATTCTCACAGATGCCCTAGGCCATTAACAATTTGAAATGAGGTTCAAATTAAGAAGTTGACTATTGACGTCATATAATAACATGTTATACCTCAAGTATGATTCAAAATATGAAACATATTGCATCTTTAACAATCATGTTTTGAAACAGTTGATATTTTGAGTAAACGATTCACGTCATTGAAGAAGACCTGGTCGTGAGCTATTAATACATTCCATACATCGTAATTGGGCTACCTTTATCCATTAGAATTGACGCATGAGGTCCTAATTGGTAATAATTATATCTACTCTGTGTACAAATAGGTTGTCTTGCTAATATAAAAATACAATGTTGCTTTCATGATGTTACATTTCAAACAATGATACTACATTTTGGATGCCAATAGTTATTTGTGCAACTAGTGCGCAAAGTGACAGTTTGCTGCACCGAAAGAAACGTTTACGCCCGAGCCGTAGGCGAGGGCGGAATGGTTTCTTGAGTGCAGCAGAGGAACTTTGCGCACGTATTTCACATTAAGTTTTTCCTACAGTTACCATTGAATATGAAAAGGGGGTAATTATGGGTAAAATTGCCTGAAATGCATCAAATGTTTTTCTGTGTAATTTTATTATTGATAAAAACCATAATTTATTGTCAAATTGAATAAAAATGTTGTCCTTGGTTATAATATATACTTAATAATTAGCGCGTTGTGCTTGGTTGCACCTCTGCTCACTATAGCAGCCACAGCAGTCACTGTTACCAACTTCATTTTGATTTTGCTGCACTGTTGCTCCATATAAGCTACTAAGTATTTTTCGCCACACTGCACAGAAAGCAGCTGTTTTCCAGTCCCTACGTAGATCTGAAAGACCTTGTTTGCAGACGACGTCAGAAAAGGGTTTCTTTTCCGGTCTAGGCCAGAAAGTTGTCTCTTTCCAGCCGCTTATGGCTGGAAACAACGCGCTAATTATTATTAATAAGTCATCCGCTAGATCGGGCGAGTGTCCACTTTCATAATAAGCTGAAGTCGCCATGATTTTAGTTCCAGTTTCGAATCAAACTAGTTTGCTTCGCAACCAGTTTTATTCAATTATTTATTGTTGATTAGTGCATTCCGAATTTTCAAAAATGCTTGAAGATGACTGTGGTATTCCAAGTGAAATTTTAAAAGAATCTGAAATCCTGACTGCAAATCCTCTACCACTAAAATCAAGAGATAGGTACGATAGCTTAACGAGTATTCTTTATTTGTATTCTTTATTTATTTTGTCAGCAATACCTGTAGTGTGGCGAAAAATATCGTTCGCACCACGGGCAAAAATGTTTTTCCAGCTCTCAATCTTTTCTAGTCCTCGGCCTACGGCCTCGGACTTGAAAACCGATTTCGAGCTGGAAAAATCTCATTTTCTGCTCTAGGTGCGAAATATACTATTGCGTTGCCATGTTGCAAATCTGGAGTGCAGAAAAATTTTTCCCGCACTAGAGCGGAAAAGTGATTCTTTGCGTTCTGTAATCAGTGCAGCAATGGCCACTTTTCAACGTAACTGTAGGAAAAATATATTACATTCAATTATTCTCATGAGTTCACTCCCTAGATGCATGCTGATCTGGAATTTCTCATCTTCTAATTATCTATATTTCCCAGTACATAGTCACTGATTAATTGGAGAATATTTATTATTATAATATGTTCAATTACATGTGAATATTTCTGTGTTTACTATATGTGAATTTATTGTAATAGTATTAGTAAAATATCCTTTTATTTAAATCATTTTACGATAGTTATAATGGATTGACAATAGAACAAATGAAATTGGGATAAATTCTATAGACTGATTCAAAAATGTTACATGCTGAGTATTATGAGTATTTGCTGAGTATGTATATATTATGTTGAGTATTACTACAACAGTAATGAGCAATTAGCATGTTTCAATATAATTTTCTATGGGTTTCTGCCATTGGAAATAGAATGCAATCGAACCAGCTACTTCATTTTTTGGACCCAATCTTTTTTTCGTATTATTCTTTCTCATTCTATGTGTAAATGTATAGTTAAAGAAAGTTTTGGAGGCTAAAATCATAGAGAAACAATAGTATAAGTAGATATCCCATGGTATAGGGCGTTTATGTCACAACTTTTACTGTTATCTCAAGCTGATAGTCCACGTAGTTCTTTCCCGTGAAGCTTTATGATTGTGGTAGTCTCTCATATTGTGCCGTTCATACACTTTTACCCGGTCAAAACAGTAAAAATCGACAATAATCGACAGTAATCGGCTTGAGATAACAGTAAAAGTTGCGACATGAACATGGGATATACCATGGGATATTTACTTACGCTATTGTTTCTCTATGCTAACATGTTCATTATTGAGAAGAATAATAAGTAAGACATTCTCTCTTC
Organism: Nilaparvata lugens; assembly: GCF_014356525.2. NCBI lineage: Eukaryota > Metazoa > Arthropoda > Insecta > Hemiptera > Delphacidae > Nilaparvata > Nilaparvata lugens. The sequence continues at coordinate 95,808,157 of NC_052506.1, forward strand.
AATCAAGAAAGAAACTTCGAGGTGGAATAATGGCTGAAGCCAAACCCCTATTCTTAAGGCGGCCTAATTTTGACAAAAGATAGTATGTCAATAAGATGTCTCATCATACTCATGTAGATATACATGAGACGTCTTCTAATAATATTATTATTTCATTTCGAAGTTTCTTTTTCGATTGAAGAGTACTTACTTATTATTCTTCTCAATAATGAATATTTTAGCCTCATGAGGAAGAGATGTAGGCGTGGACTTTATCTAGCACATCAAGTGTACTTGCCTGTGATTGGTGGGTGTTGTTTTGATGAAGTTGAGGTAGTAGCCTACTCCCAGCTGACGTCGAGATTAGCATCCACCAATGGCATTGAAGAGGGGAATTCTGTTCTACAGACTACTATAAGCTGCTTGTTTCTATAGAGTTCTTGAATTGAGATGAGAATAGAGTTATGACAATTAATGATTAATCATTCAAAGAGGAAAAACTAGTAATAAATATTTTTTTCTAATAGCCTACATATCCTGTGACACATACATTCCCATTATCATTCTAATAAGATCCAATAATTTTCTTAATGTCTGGAAGATGAAAAATTCATTGGATAGCATGACTCTATTTTGCCCAATTCATTTTTCCTACAGTTACTTTGAAAAGTGGCCATTGCTGCACTGATTACAGAACGCAAAGAATCACTTTTCCGCTCTAGTGCGGGAAAAATTTTTCTGCACTCCAGATTTGCAACATGGCAACGCAAAATACTTAGTAGGTTAAATGGAGCAACAGTGCAGCAAAATCAAAATGAAGTTGGTAACAGTGACTGGGCTGCTATAGTGAGCAGAGGTGCAACGAAGCACAACGCGCTAATTATTAGTATTAGATATTATAACCAAGGACAACATTTTTATCCAATTTGACAATAAATTAAGGTTTTTATCAATAATAAAATTACACAGAAAAACATTTGATGCATTTCAGGCAATTTTACCCATAATTACCCACTTTTCATATTCAATGGTAACTGTAGGAAAAACTTAATGTGAAATACGTGCGCAAAGTTCCTCTGCTGCACTCAAGAAACCATTCCGCCCTCGCCTACGGCTCGGGCGTAAACGTTTCTTTCGGTGCAGCAAACTGTCACTTTGCGCACTAGTTGCACAAATAACTATATTACTTTCTCCATACTACATGACTCATATTTTCGAATTGTAATGGGAACTCAATATTCAATGATCAAAAACTGATTCTACCCATTTAACCTGTGAAACTAGAACGGAATTCATTTAAAAGTGTTTTGAATGAGGAATATTAACAGTTTGATGTAAATCTTACAAGCTATTTATGCCATTAGTATTGGTCCACTCAACAAGCTATAGATTATTTTCGATATATTCAGTTTGCGATGAATGTACTATTGTCTATGAAATAATACCATCTTCTGACAAATCCCAATTCTAATTATCCTCGATAATTCTTCATTAAAAATATTAAAATCAATTTGATAATGGTTTACTTTTGAGGTTAAATGTAACATTGATGACTTGATCAATCCTCCTAAACCATGGAAGAAAGTTTCTTTCTATTTTCTGATTTCAAAACTCAACTAATATGCGAACTCTGATTCATTAAGGTAAGCCTCATTTCTCCATCATAGAATTCTATTCTTCTTGTATTCTCATTCCAGAATTCATCATAAAATCAGTACTTCCTTCCTCTTATCACCATTATAATGTACTGAACAGAGTAAAAAACTTTTTCTATCCATTTCTATAAGAATGATAATAATAGTTCATTGTCATTTACAGGATGGACGTTCATCACATAACACGATTACATCCGAGATTCGAATGTTACTAATATAATGAGATTCGAGTAACTGCTACACAAATAATGATGAAGTATTGTGAATATTTTCCTGTGGACAATGATCATTATATCCTGGAATTTTCGGATCCAATATTGTGATTTTCGATTCCTGAGAAGAGGAGTGTGGAGAAGAAGAATTTCGACGACAAAATTAAGAATAAAAATGAAAGAAAAGAGCAGATGGAGAAAGAAAAGCCTACAGTATTCCTAATCATGTTTACTATAGCTGTAACGAGCTGTTATCTGTTATCATTTAGTGATACAATCTTCTTCTGTAGTGATCCTCTTACAGATGATAATGTTATATAATAATACGATTCTCATTACACGAAATATCAGAGTACCCTTACAACAATGATAATTTAAGAGCGTGACTGCGGTCATATAATATTCATCCATCTATTCTGTGTCTAGACTCTAGACTGGACAAATTTGCTTAGATTTGTGTTTTCTCAGTTTTGCAATCGTTGGATGTAACAGTTTCGTTGCAGATTTCCTATATATCTGTTTACTAGCACTAGAAAAAAGAAGATTCTAGTGGGATATATTAGTGAGGTAGAGGTGTGCAGACATATCTAAAACCCGTAAGCTTTGGAAGAAGTTATCAAAAATATAACTATACTAACAGTAGTACCATGAAGAACAGAAGCTCTGTAAGCTATAGCTATAAAATAATATTGGAGAATGATGATGCGTTTCTTCAGCTTTTGCGTGTTACGGGTTCATTGCTTTAAATGAGTGATGCACTTTTTCAGCAGGCAAAAAATGAAAAATGATTATTTTAGAGGAATTAGGTCAAACAATTCATGAAAATAGGCTGAATTCGCAAGGTCTACTATTTCTTGAATGTTTCATGGATTATCTCGTTCCAATTCTCTGAATTTATTAACCAATTTTCATAATTTTTAATTCTCTGATGCACTGTTCTTTGCCCTTTGTTGCCCTTGTTACCTTTGTTCTTCGTTGCCTTGTAAAGACAGAGGACGGTTGCACAGGAGCCGGTTAAATTTTAACCGTCATTAATTTTACAAGAACCAATCAGAGAAGACGTTTTTGAAAAGACGGCTCCTCTGATTGGTTCTCGTAAAATTAATCATGGTTAAAATTTAACCGGCTTTTGTGCAACCGGCACAGAACATTCTCATCGCACAGTTTGAGATAAGCGCCATACTACCGTTCTCTTGTTGGAAGTGTTCCAATATTTTTTCCAAAATAATTTTCTACTATACATGAATCGGTGAATAATGAAAATGAGTATCAAGAATTGATGAGTATCAATAACAAATATTTTGAGGAAGCTAATATTCAATATAAGATTAATGGATATTGAAACATGCTATGTTAGTTCTATAAAAATAGTTATTTGTGCAACTAGTGCGCAAAGTGACAGTTTGCTGCACCGAAAGAAACGTTTACGCCGGAGCCGTAGGCGAGGGCGGAATGGCTTCTTGAGTGCAGCGGAGGAACTTTGCGCACGTATTTCACATTAAGTTTTTCCTACAGTTACCATTGATATGAAAGTGGTAATTATGGGTAAAATTGCCTGAAATGCATCAAATGTTTTTCTGTGTAATTTTATTATTGATAAAAACCTTAATCCTAAAATCCTAAAGTCCTCGTTGTCCTTGGTTATA
>NC_052506.1:95816648-95928668 GCF_014356525.2 Nilaparvata lugens
GATAAATTTCAGTATAGATTCATCAAGGAGGATATGAATAATACCCACAAGTTACAAAAATGAATGAAACTATATAGAATTATTATCAATGAACAGATTCCAATAATATCTTACCCATCCACTCACTGATATGCTTTCAATATTATTAGTTTACTAATTATTGAATTAGTCAATGAATTTTGCGATGTGTATGAAGAATGAGTTGAGGGATGAAGTTAATACATTGGATATTCCAGTTTAATGCCTGCTAGAAACATAATTGAGTGCTTGCTGTAATACTACATTAGTCTAATCAGAAATAGAGACATCAGAATGAGATAAAATGATCAAGTGAGAGAAGCATCAGTTCTGAAAATTAAGCTATCCGTCTCTCAATATGGGATCCCAATATTTATAGATGTGACATCAAATGTTCTGTATTCGCAGAGATAATAGCATTTCTGTAAGATATAATTTGATAATACAGTCACAAAAGGGATGAATAGTTCATTGATTGATCACATTGGACATAATCTTGGAATGCTACAGTTAGAGTCAAATTCATCAAAAATTATAATGAGTAGGAAGGAAAAAATATGTGTCGTGATAAATATTTTGGATTTATGATTAGGGTAATTTATTACATGATAATAACTGAAATAATAATTTTACTTGCGGAATTCCAAAAAGCACATAAAATGTCTGTCATAGCACATAAGAATCTATTCATTTATTGTTTCTTAGGAATCAATTAAGTAGGAGGTTTTCAGAAACACAACGGAAAAATTAGGTCTGCCCTATTTCAGAATACAATTATTAAAATGGGTTGAAACATATAGAGTGATCAATGTTCTAAGATTAATTATGATATATCTTCCAATCATTGATAACTGAATGAATTATGAATGTCAATCAATTCAATTACTGTTACAAATAAAAACTAAACCACTTATAATACATTAGAAGTAGAACACTAGATCAGGACTGTCATGTATGATCAAATATGGAAAATAGTGATGCCTCTCATTGTGCATTAACTAACAGGAGAATTAAACAGCTCACATTAAATCTAACAGAAGAAATTCATCAAATGTGAAGAGTTATTGACCTACTCCGCCAGCTTCTTTAGTAATTAGTCAGTTTCACTGAGCATTTTTTCGCCAATAAAATTCATCCTTAGAGAGGCAGCTGCCAATCTTCTATTCCATTGTTTTTGCGCATAATTCAGCTAAATCATCGTCACCATTATCATCATCTCCATCTTCCTAAACTCACCAAGACTGGAGTTTACTGCTGTAAACTATTACTATAGATAGCAGAGAAGTTACTTACTAAATTTGCAACTAGTCACGACCGTATTAAAGATTAGAAGGTTGCTCAAACACAAATGAAGTACGGTATATACAGTAATATAACGCTAGATATAATGTAGACGAAAGTATACATATAGATATATTGGGTGGGTGCAACCTGTTAACAGTAGATACAGGTTTCAACTGTGAACATAACAGTAAACATAGGTATATAATGTGTAGTCGGTACTAAATTCCAATTATTATTATAATCTCATAAGATATCAAATTGAATTAGCCACTGATAGTGATAAACTAATTATAATCAAGCGGTTCTTGTAGTTGTAGTTGGAAAGGGTTACAAGTGATGTTATGAAATATAACTGAAACGAATTGAATTTGTGAAATCATTCAAACTTGTAACTAACGTTTGTTGAGTATTGAACAATGTAGCTTTAAATAATGGTAAACAATTTGAACTTAGGAATGGAATGAACGTTTACAATAGTATATAATGATAGTTCACTAGTGAACTATAATAATCATAGGATACATAATTCCTCATAGTTAATGAAGAACGAGATATTTATTTCATTTTGTAATATTGTGCAATAGGTTTTCTGATTCAAAACATTGAGAAAATTTGAGTTTAAGTTTTGGTGTATTTCATAACAAACAGGACGTACAGGATTATGTGTTATATTTAAAAGAGATACAAGATCAAGGACTTATTAGTTAGAAGTGAGATGAAGGGATTCAATTGGATAAAATTCAGTCAAGTGGAAAAAATCGTGGTTCAAAATAAAGGAATGTCGTTAGTACACATATTGGGCACAATAATTGGCTGTTATGTAATTCATAATAGACCACATGAGAACAGCGCAGCTGAAGAAAATACAGAATCAGATTCTATTATTTAAAGACAACTCGAGTTCAAAGTGAAACTAGAAAAATTAAGATGAAGCAAAGAGAAAGGAATATGAGGAGGATGGAAATATGATAAAGTCTTGTCAGAGCAAAACTTTAATATTCAATTTACTTTGATACTTTGTTATCTCTGATAAAAGAAATTGGTAGAAAATGGCATTCATATAGGAATTCACTTATCAATCAAGAAACAATCGAACAAATTCAAATCTGAGTAAATCCAAAATAGGATCTCATTCTCAATCCTTGAGTTTGAAGGCTCATATTTTGTAGGAATAACAAGTGTATGAATACGGATGTATGATATGCGTAACTGATTAAATCATTTAATAATTTATTGAAAGAATATATTTGACAGGATCTGTTAATTTGACTGTAGAGAATCTCATTGCCTGGAACAGTTACAATTTTACACTTAGTATTCTCTGATTGCATCCCTACAAGTAATAACTCCATCAATCATTAAAAATAATACTTGGATAGTCTCTATCGAATGACATTGTAGCATGATTTCTCTCAGTTTTGGAACGCACTGTGACATCTTATCATTATGATGAGTTAAGCTCATTATTGAGCTACGAATGAAGACGAATCTTACATTCTTTCCTCAATTAAAATGAATCTACATCAAGTAACTAAAAATAAAAACATGACAGCCTTTAATCCATAGTGAGCCACAATATTATTTCAAATGGTGTAATAATGTTACCACTTTCATGAGCAGTTGATTCATACATGAATGAATATTTATCATGTAATCAATAATCAATTACCGAAATGTTAAGTTTGTAATAGTGTTTAAAAATAGTGTAGACAACATTAAGGAGACCAAGGCTTGTAGAAGTCCTTCAAACTCTAATTACATGCTGGTCTCTGCACTTCAATTTGTTCCATATTTCATTAGAACCTCTTGTGATATTGTTTATCGATGTTACAACGTTTTGAATATCATGAACAATACTCTTTCTTTCTCTCTCTTAAGTTTATTCTCTCTTGAAATTCATAATTCTTTAACTGATTTTTTGAATCAATCTATCTCAAACCGTTAAATGGCAGTTAGCTTATTCCACATCTCAAATTCGACAAATTTATTGTAGAGATTGGCTAAGAGATGATGCTTCGATCTTATTATCCAGCTAACCCAAGAGACATGCTTCTGCTTATCCCATTGCACGGGACTTGAGACACCAAGTCCTCTTAGGGCCGGTTTCCGAACTCGGGATTTAGCTAAAAATTCTAGACTTTTAACACCTGGAGTCGGAGAAATGGCTTTCCAAAACGGGGCGTAGTCTTAGTTTTTATGATAATTGTTATTGTCTCATTTCTATGTTATAGAAATGGAAAATTTCGATAAACGATTCTCAAAAATATTAACGATTTTCCTTGGCGAAATGAAACATTCCTAAATAATTCTAAATAGCTGAATTTTACTGTATTTTTACTGTATTTTACTGTATTTTCTCTTTACTTTATTTTGTGTTCAATTTTCTAGTTTTTCGAAATTTAATTTAAACGTGGACTATGACTACGCCCCGTTTCGAAAAGCCAATTTTCTGACTCCAGCTGTTCAAAGTCTAGAACTTAGCTAAATCCCGAGCTCGGAAACGGCCCTGAATAGCATTCAAGAATGCGAGAGTAGCATCATTTTGGTTTGGATTCCATGTAAAGCTGTAGGCTCACTCATCTCTCATCGTAAATATAATCAAGCCTTGAACTCATGTGAACATCATCCTCTGCGTAAAATATCATATTTTCCACCATATCATCCACCATGAACACTTTCCGAAGGTGATAATGATCGGTGATAATTCAATAGTAGCGTTAACTAACCAAGCACGGTCTCATTCACAGAAATAAATGACATAAATACTACATCCAACCTTGGTATGTTGGTATTATATTATGATGAGTTGATATTACTCTCCCAAACCATTGATTCATCAATACAGATGATATATACCGTATGGTTAAAGTTATTGACGAAATCATCGTTTCCACACATCATTACATCTTCTCAAAAGACTCTCAATAAGAATTATTATTTTTTATTGATTTTCCTCATAAATAATAGTTAGATCCATTCCTTTTCAGGTCCGTATCGGTTCCAGTAGCTTTTCGTCAATTAACAGACACAAAGAGGTAGCTGCACCTAATTACATTTCTATAATTGGAAATATCCGTTTTAGGAATATCCCAATCGATGACAATTTCACACATCGTGTTTGCTCCATGCCTGGTTATTCCCGCTACTGTGTGAGATCGGTAAACAATACAAATTTATTAATTAGTAGATGAGTTCCGCCATGACTAAAGATACGATAATTTGATGACATCTGTGGAAATTACATAAATTTATGAGTTACAAATATTAACATCTGAGGTAACGGTGTTATATTATATCATTTGATTATATTGCACGATTATAATATATAATCTTCACCATCATGGTGAATGTTGGAATATATGAATCGTTTACTTCATGGAGTTAGTATACTCTTTTCTACTCTCATTCTTTGAATGATATTCTACTTTTAAATTCCATGGATATATCATATCATACTACGTATTGTAATCTTATAAATTTCTCAGTCAATTGAAATTTCAATAACCGCGAACCACATGTAACATTTTACAGTTTGTTGCATGTGTTGACATACGGTAGTTCACATTGTTCTCTTTCGCCTCCGCGCCGTTGATTTCTGACTCAGTCCAGTCGAAAAGGTATTAAGTACTCAATCATGATGACCAGTCGGATGAAAGTTAGCACAACCACAAGAATGAGTCACACTCCACAAACGAAATACACATCGGAAACTTGCAAAATCGAACGTTTGTCAACGGATTAAGGATTTAGAACGTTTACGTTTCTGCAGATAGCATCAATATAGTGGGCCCGATTGAACGACCAAAACACTAGAAACCGATGACATTATTTTTCCAATTATTGAGTTTTGAGAGAGAAAATCTCCTACACTATGGTCAGACTCACCTTGAGCTGTCAGAACTGATCGAATGGGGAGCGCTGATGCTATTTATAGGAAATGGTGACAGTTCAAAGTGAAAATCACCATAGAGAATTCCCCAGTAGTGGATAGCCGACTTCTGTGGGAGGATTCAACAACTGACTTCTCCAATTCTGTAACATGTGGGAAACTATGCCATGCAACATTGGGCAGCTTGCCTCTTCCCACTTGCATCTTGCTTGCCTCTACCCCCTCCATATCACAATTGGCGTAACTTGGGTTGCATTACAATCAATTTTATCCAAATTCACGGAAACCTGTTTCGGGAGCAACTTTTTATTCAAACGAATTTTTAAAAAAAACGTTGTCGTTCGTTTTTATCTAATCGTTTTCCACAGTGGACAAATTGTTAGAAAATATCCGTTCAACTTTCAATGCTGAGGCACGCTTTGTTAAAGCCAAGGAGTTATGCAACTAACTCATCATAAGAGATGGGGAAAAGTTGGCGAAAATAGTGTTATTGATCCATAGATGTATGTTCTAAACAGTTATCATCTCATGAGAAAGCTAGTAGGCCTATTGACAGTCCCAATTTGAAGAAGTAACCTGCAAATATAACGTTCCTTGATTTTAAGACACTAATTACGAGGTTCCGTGTAACACCCTGTCTAACAATAGCATCTAGTGATTATATAATGAATTATCTATCACCAAACAGTGGGTGAAATTTGCAATAATTATTGTGGATTGGAAATCGTTTAGATTACTGGTGTATAAATATGGCTACCTTTTTGAGACGAAACAAGAATACAACAATGAGCTCTTAAAGTTGATAACCTGATCATACACAAAATATGGTAATTTCATGCATCAACACACTTGCTATCAATATACCACTATGTACTATCCTTACAATGAAAGTCAGTAATAATTAAAATTTTGTTAGTAATTAAGTATAGTACACTCTCCACAGTTGGGTAACGAAGGAATCCTCTTGACGTGTGTTATAGAATTAAGATATCTTATACTATAATAATGACCAATGTAGTCCTAAATTCACAATACAATCGTTAATTTGTTAATAACCATAAAAATTAATATTCTCCACTCTCCAGAATTGGAAAACACAAGAAAGAACATAGTTGTCTATTCCTTTACATCATTAATTCATGTTCATAGCTATACTGTTTTATATAAATCTATTACTATACCCTCTGTATGCTAGTTGATGCTTTGTGGTGTACCAATGAACAGAGACTACAGATCATAATATTGAATAAAATTATATAACTTGCAAAATGAAGTTGACAATTCAGCTCCTGAAGGGAATAAATTAAATAGTTGGGAATACCACTTTGGAAGAACAATTTAAAATGATCGTTTCACAAAAACTTCACCTAATCTACTTCTCCGACCAAATGATCTCTGAGAGAAAGTAGGACTACTTCAGAATCCATCTTCGAATCATTAATTCGATGTTGATTCTTTTTCGACGTTATTTGACAAAGAAATTCATTTGGTACTAGAGAAAAAGAATAAATTATTATTCTAATCAAGCGGCAAATGTAATCGAAATGAATCATGATTTGCAAGTTATACAAGAGTACTCTGCAAGAATTATACAAGAGTACTAGACCTACTCTAAAACTGAACCTAGTTTCAATGAATACAAATCTGATGTCAACATCACGCAAAACAGATTATGCGCATTTGAAACCTCGTCTTTATCGTCTTTCCCTTTTCTCCCCTCTCTTCTTTTTTAATCTTTGTCCTATTCCTCTTTTTCTTCCCCTTCATCTTCTTCTTCTTTGTCTACTTCAAAGCTTCATTTTTTCCCTCTCATTTATTTTTCCCATTGCTCTACTAAACTTCATTATCTTTGCAAATTATACTTCTATTCCTTCTTTCTCCTCCTTCTCATTATCATCATCACCATCAATATCTTTCTCCTTCTCTTCATTTTCCTCATCACAGCCTTTTCTTCTTCTCTACCTTTTTCTCCTCCTGCTCCTCTTCTCCTATACCACCTTCTTCTCCTGTATTCTATTTTTTCCCTTATATTTTCAATCTTTCATCTTCTGTTTTTCCTAAATACCATATTTCAGTTACAATAAACCTCTTCATTGAAGCTTATGAAACGATTCTTCATTATCGGAGAATTACATGTAAAGTAATCCACACATTGGAGTAGATATAACTCAAAAACCTTGAATCAAGTAGTTCATATTAAGAATCTCATAATGACACCTTTTATGAAGACACTTTAGATATTGAGCTTCCTGTTCTGCATCTAATATAAGCAAAGGACTGAGGCGCGATTATAAAGTAGGCTCAATACGGGGTGACATAACATAGATTTAATATAAACATAATACAGTTATACAGTTTCAAAGCATGATTTTTGAATTGTGCAGGGCTATATTCCGCGATTAATTCCGAGTTATTTGTTTGTTTTGATATTCAAATCACTGCACGTTGCATCTTTAGAAGTAGATCTTCTGCTTCATTCAGCTTGGAGGTACTTCAGAAGTCGTGAAGAAATAAACCGGAAAAAATTAACTGAGATAATCACGAAGATTGTGATATCAATACAAATGATGAAGATCATCTCATCATAAGATCATATCTTATGAAGAGATATATTTCACGAAAAAAGAGGTTGATGACTAAAGTTTCACAGATTTTTTCGAAGTGACAACTATTATTTGTGCCAAAATCCAATTTTTGTGTTGGAACAGGTTTCTAGAACTTTTTGAGCAATTTGGAGCAATGAAGATAATCATATGAATACATGGATTGGATTGATACATTCCATTTCAACAAAAATGAATGGAACATTTTCATTTATGGCAACGTCGTCAATCTAAAACAAAAAAAGCTTTTTGGAAAAGTTTTTGAAAAATTATCTCTATGAACATCTCTCTTCGTTATGCTTGTACTCACGTACAAACTACAAACCTGGAGGTCTTCGAGCATCACCTTCAGAAAGAAAAGGAATCGAGCAATTGGAGTTGTATATAAACTCCAGCTTATCTCAGAGTACCTTATTTGCATTTGAGTAAAAAATTTTCATTTTCAACGCTATTTTTGTCAATCCAGGAAAGTTTTTTTTCTACAGAATCATTTTGGAACTCTAATGTACAATGAATAGTTGTGGTAGTAATAATAGTCGTAGCAAACACACTAATTGAATAGTAAAACTACTAATTAATTGAACAAACAGCTTTAATGAATACAAAAAGATTGACAGGTTTTCTCACATTAGCCTCTGGTTCATCTTCTGAACTTTGTGGTGATTATCTTTAAGGTAATTCATTACTTGATCCTTCCTAGTTGTTCAAAGATGTCAGATAACAGCTGAGACGTATAAGGTCGAGCATAAAGGCGAAGTAAAAATGTAGTTCTGAACACTATAAAACAATAACAGCAATATTACTGGAGATCACTGAAAACGTTCAATTCATCGAAATAATTTTGGAAGTGATTAACCCAGCCGTTAGTCAAATATCCTATCAATTAGATACGTGGCACTCGTGGGCCGTAGATAGTTAGATAATTGATTCACTGATTCACCAACTGACAGAAACAATCTTCAAAATCGTTAGTTAACTCAGGAACTTACCCACCAAAATCTGTAGTCTTACATTCTTCTCATTATTTCTTCCAGTATTAGGTCTATGAACATCAACAAGAACAACAACTTGAACAACAACGAAACGAACCAAATGTGTGGAAACTAGCCCAACTCATGACTTCTTCAAGATGCAAACTTGAAAATCGTATCAATCTCTTTGTAATTACTTGTAGGTATAAAATATCTATGATGAATGTAAAAGAAGTATTTGAAATCATTAAAAAACAAGATGGTGGCAGAATTTTGTAAACTTTTACAATATTTATCTCATATCCTCAACTCTATTCCTCCCTTATGCTCACATAGGATAGAGTCAATGCTCTCGTGATAATCATACTCAGCAGAGAACCCTGGTGAACATGTGTTTGCTACTCTAATAGGTCTTGATCACATAATTTAGAATGTGAGGTTTAGTTTGATATAAATTCTTGAATTGATAATCAGTATTTACTCCTAAATAATTGATATCACTTGAATGAAATGGGCTATTTTATCAAAATAAGATGAAATAACTTGATTGTAATTAGTTGATTCCTTAAACAAGGATGAAATAATGGAAGGATGAATAATATTGAGACTGCCTCATTCCTTGGAATGAACTGGGATGATTTATTAGAATGAGACAAATGTAACTTGATGACACAATGTAACTTGATTACAAATGTAACTTGATGACACAATGTAACTTGATAGAGGATTTGGTGATTTCATTAACACGGATTAAATGATGGAAGGTGAAATGTTATTGCGACAGCCTTATTCCTCATTTATTTGACACAGTGAGTGACAATACTTCGAATTTTATGAACTTATTTTGAAATCAGTTAATGGAAATTCAAATAACAATATTTTTCATATTTATATTGGAACAAACTTATATTTTGTATATCTAAACGTATTATAAACTGATAAAGGACCTGATTAGATAGTCCATGTGAGTTCTTCTGGACGCTTACCTTTTTGTAAGCAGCATTTCCATACCAACTTTTGTTGGCACTCCATGATCGGCAGTTTAGTCTTCTCAAAAGACCAAGATTTGGCAACGATTTAATGGCAGGATTTCCTTTCTTCTTCAAGCTGGCACACAAGAATAATTCACAAAAGAATTACACCCGAAGAAGAAGAGGACACAGAGGGCCTAGTGAACGCCAACGTTCTCTTGTTTAGGCTCTATTTTCCATAATATACTACAGATTCCATCTTCAGTTTGTATTTTTTTTTTTTGTGAATTTGCAACGACGGAGAAGAAGTTCAACTGAATATCAATAACAGAGAAATATTAGATTAGAGTTTTTTATTAATAAAAGTTACAATATATATATATATATATATATATATATATATATATATATAATATATATATATATATTATATGCCTTATACACTATAATACACTAAATGATAGTATGTTTGATAATCATTGAACGAATTTTACAAAGTAGAAAAACTACCAATCAGAATTAATAATGAATGCAATTTGAATATCGATTATATAATATTGCAATAATATCATGCAACTACATAAATCGGCGGTGTTTCAGCAAATAATTGTCGACTTTGAAAAGAATATAATATCCTTTCCATTAACACACAACTGGTCAGAGAGAGAAAAAAAAATCGCAAAGAAATGTGAGCACATTACTCTATATCCTGAAAATATTAAATTTGTCCTTTGTCTTATCATATATGCAATTTTCTCAGTAAAGTGGTCAAAATTTGAAATTACTAATATCTGATTGATCTAGTAGAGCACCGATAAAATTGTGACAAAAAATTCTATCGAGATTCAACTTGAAATATGCCGAATGATCTAATTATTATTCTATTCCAAAGAGCCTCACATTTATTTATATATTCTATTCACCGGTATTCCAGCACTAATATTGGAGAAGCATTTTTCTGAGTGTGGGAAGCTACCAATAGTATCATATTCAATAGTGAAAAACTCGGCCAAAATTTATAAATCTTATCCTCAATCTACTTTACCCGTCACTTTACCCGAAATTCTAAGCGATTTTGTATGTTTTAACATATGTATGTATATGTTTTAGGTTTTCCGCTATTGAGTAGCTCGAATTATCATCATCGAAATTGTTTAAAATAATATTAATTAAAATCAAATTTACTCATTTAAAAAATTTATCGGTGGATTTCCCTCTTATCATTGACATTTCGACTCATAACACCAATGATAGACTAGTGATGAACAATAATATCAAATCTGAAGTCATAATAATAGTCTATTTCTAAAGCTTTACTACTGTAAAAACCCAATGCCTCAATTTTTCATCAAATCTTCCTCCACATCAAATTCACCTTACTAGGGAGATCACCTCACAGACTTTCACTTGAACCATCTGAAAAAATTCTGAGCTACAAAAAAAATTGTACCTAATAATCGCCTTCAAGAACATGATGGTTCCTTACGTAATTCATTACTAACTACAGAGTATCTGACTACATTCCCCAATTTCATATTGCATAATAATATTGTGCTTATAAGAGAATAACTGGCTATCATATTATTAGTAAGTTGGCTCGTATTTGAAATTTTTTTTTGTATATTATGATGATATCGCATCGATTTAGCGTAATTCGTCACAACCATACTCCAAAATAATAACAGTATTGTGATACATTGATATTGCAAACGATTAGTTCATGAGACATTCTGAAAATATCAATTGAGCCATGTCAATTTTCACATTACAGACATAAGGAATAAAGACTGACATACCACATTTTGTAATACCACAATAATCAGTTTTAGTCCTAAGCACAGGGAATTGTCAAATGATATGAAAGTAAGGTACTTCTTCTTTTATGTACTGTATTCATGATTAACTTGTGTTTAGGACTTTCACAATATTGTTATAATTAAATTAAATTTATACTGTATTTTATTTTCACCAAAAAACACGATACTGTACACGAATAATCTAAAGAATTTATCGATTACGTACTGACGTTTCACACAAAATACAATCCGCAATATTCTAACAATGACATTCATGAATGCAGATGAATTATGATAATTCTATTAATGGACGCATCAATTTATTTAAGTAGCAATTGACGAGAAGGATGAGGGAGCTGGAAGTAGCAAGAAAGAAGACAACATAGAAGGAGAGGAACGTGAGGAAGAAGAGGAAGAAAAATAAGCAGACGGAGGAGATGAATGAGAAGAAGAAGAGTGAGAATTATGGTGAGAGGGAGTAAGATTTGATGGGTCGACATTTAGAAAAAAGAAAAGTACTACAAAGACAATGATTGAGGAGAAGAAGGAATGATAACGGTGATGACGAAGAAGACGATAAAAAAGAGAAAGAAGAAGTGAACGAAGAAGTGAAAGAAGAGAAGAAGAAAAGAAGAAGAAGAAGAAGAAGAAGAGAAGAAGAAGAAGAAGATGATGATGATGATGATGATGATGATGATGATGATGATGATGATGATGATGATGATGATGATGATGATGATAAAAAAAGAAAGAGTGATAAAAGGAGTAACTTGGAGTTGGAAAGAGGAGAAGTTGTAGAATAATGTTGATATAAAGGAGAAGAATAAATAAGAACGACGATGGAGAGGGAGGAGAAGAAAAGAAAAAGGAGTAGAGATTGACAAACTAAGAAAAAAGTTATAGTTGAGAATAATGTAAGAAAAAAAGATAGAGAAGTAAGAAAAGGATGACTACTAGTAGTGAGTGCAGCAGCAGCAGCAGCCGCAAAATGGATGTCTAAAATTAGGAAGTCGGTCACAATGTCTAGCCGTGCAAGGACAAGGTCGTTCTCCTGCGGTCAGCTCCGTTACACTCTCACAAACTCTCTCTCACTCCCTCATACGTACTCTCAAACAGTCTCTCTCAACACACTCACTCCCTTACATCTATAGTGTAGAAGCAGTGTAGTTGCATGTCACCAGACAAGTGAAAAGTATCTTCATGATATCTACAAAAGATCGCTTTGGGGCCCACTCATGTAGAAGATATTTTAGTCATCTTCATGCTATGCAACACTTTTATCCATAAATTCGAATCCGAAGTTATTGACCGAGCGAAGTGAGGTCTATGATTCAAGTCGACGGTTTGGCATTTCTCTTAATGTTTAAATGTTTGAATGTTTAAATGTTCATATGTTGCGCATTTACAGCGAAACGCGGTAATAGATTTTCACGAAATTTGACAGGTATGTTCCTTTTTTAATTGCGCGACAACGTATATACTAGGTTTTTGGAAATTTTGCATTTCAAGAATAATATAAAAGGAAAAAGAAGCCTCCTTTATACGCCAATATTAGAGTAAAAATCAGACTATAGAATTATTCATCATAAATCAGCTGACAAGTGATTACACAGATGTGTGGAGAAGCCAGTCTATTGCTGTATTTCCATAAGGTCTATAGTTTCAATCAGGTACTTGTGGATGAGAATACTGTGTGAGGTCCACTGTTCACAGAACTACTAGTAGTTCAAGATGCATTGAGTGCACGGCTCCATTAATGGCATGCAGTTTTGCAATAGCCCAGCTGACAGCTAATTGATTTTGGTTAGTCCTATTACCGAAATGTATGTAATGTCTCAGCTCCGGCTCCATAATTATTATATGGAGCTCCGGCTCCATTTTATCATATCATCATGGTTATTATCTCGCACTCTCTCTCAAACCCTCATAATCACACTCAGTCTCTCTCAAACACAATCATACCCTCACACATCAATCTGCATTGAAACTGAGTACTGAGATGCTGTATATGGGTCATTTATTCATAAGAATAAATCAATTTCAATTTCAATTTTAGGGTGAGAACATAAAAATAGGCAACATCTTTTATCTTATAGCCTCAGATTTATCTGGACAAGGACAAATTTGAATAATAATACGCTACAATATAGCCTATGTATGCGTAAAAATAAATCAATTTCAACTAAAACTTGGTTTTTGCTGTAATTGTAAAGTTCATGTATTCTGAGGATTTAGAATAGAAGATGACTCTTTCCTCTGTTTCTCTCTGCTACATGTTCTGAATAATTCTGATTTTCAGGCATTTTCAACTCAATTACATGGCTATTTTCTCAAGTAACTAATTAACATATTCTTCGTCTGGCAATAATGCGTCTTAAAAAATTCTTATGACTTACTGCTTTTTTCTTTTTCGAAGTCATGTGATTGCCATCTTCACTCCTCCCAATGACAAGGTAATCGTCCTCCAAATTTATAACAGTTGGCAACAGTAATACTGTTTTCCTCAGCCAAGGAAGAAACTGTCGTGTTTTTGTTCAAAAGAAGATAATTGTTCCATCTGCTAATTTTCAACAAATTTCTGTATTACTACGTAAGCCTTGGATTTTCTTACAGTTATGAATGGTAGTAGTAATTCTTGACAGGAGCTGAATAAATCTTGATTTTTCGTTTCCATTAACTTTTTTATCTCCCTCTTCTTTTGGATTACTCTCTATATCTAACCCAGGGGTGACAACAGGATGGGGACTGCGTCCTTGACATTTGGTTGTGTTGTTGTTGGGCATCCCTGTTCAACAGAGCAATCAGCGTTCTTATTTATTCATGCTCCATTTATTTTATTTACCTCTTTTCGTCAATATTTACCTATTTTATTCATCGTCAATATAATCAAAGAAAAGCTTCAACATTTTAATGTTTAATTCATTCCTGATGAAGAGAACTTTCGGGTTCTTAGTCTATTAAATTTATTGAGGAATCCCCAATTTCTAAATTTATTCATATATTCTTACAGTACTATTGAATCGTTCCAAGTATATTACACAGACCACACAAATACAAAACATAGAACAGTGTTACTTTCATATCCAATGCAGAGACTCATGCCATTCATGATAGGTGCAATATTTTTACATCTTAAATAATGCAGCATATACCTAGCAGGAATAATGTAGGATATAAAACTCATTGCGAATAAAACATAATATAGATTATTTCTTCATACATATAATAGATGGAAATAAAAATACATGAAAATAATAGAATTATATGTATAATAATTTATACATAGAATCTATATCTATAGATAGGAGTTAATTGTAATAATCACACCAGTTGATCGCCAAAGTTGATTTTACAGCAACTTACAATTTATTCTAGACATCCATTCATTGTCACCATTAAAATGAAGAATGACTTTCGAAATGGATGTTAATTTAGATGAATTATATATTTATTCGTCACGATTACAGTTTATTATACAGTAATCCCGTGATTTATCAGTTTCACAATAGGCCTAATAAGTGCTAGTGATTTCTTATTAAGAGCGCCGCCACAATTCCTCTGGTTCGCCAAGTCATGCCCTTCAACTCATAAACATAAACAGCATTAATAAACCTTGAAAGTGCATGCGCAAACGTATGAATTACTATGATTTTGCGCAACTTTACGACTCAGATCGACTCACAGTTCTGTACAATATAATTAGTAGAGACGTTCTCTCACATTCTTGAAGAAGATTCGCTTTCGTTCATGTACAACGTTTTTTCAGGGCTTGGAAGAGTTTTTAGACTAATTAACCTCGTAGGCTACTTTGAACGCTAGTTTTAAAGTTGGAGATCCAGTAATTTAAGTTTTTGAATTTGAAAAATAATAATGAGTTACATCAGATTGTTGAATCTTTCCAATCGGGTTGGTTCTGGAGACCATTTTTTATATTATCGCATAAATAGGTTAAAAAATCCAAATTCTAGAATGAGTCACGTATTTTGATGAATTTGAACAAATAATATTCTACTGTAGTTTGGTTTCTTTTCTATCACGAAGATTTGAAATGATTGAGGATTGCTGTTTTTCCCATCATTTATATTTATATATTTTTTATTGAAATTGAAATTCGATGATGTGCCTCTTCCTAGTAGCACTCTAGCTTTTGAATGATTCCAATAAATGATTAGATAGTCTTACAAATGAGATGATTTGGAGTAATCACAACCCTTATTGATTGGAAATACGAGAAAGAAGCTCTTGTCTTTTGTTGCGTCATTATCATCTATTTCTTACAAACTGAATTCTCAAACATTGAACTGAAGATTTAAGCATTAAGGAGCTATTCTTCCAATCCTTTTGCGCGTACCAATGGAGATTTGATGAAGACATATTATTGGTAGTTGGTCTACCAAGGTCTGTTATTGGCTGAGACAAGACACGCCCTTTGTGGGCAGAGCATTCTTTTCGCGCCCAATGGCAGGCTTTCACCTGAGTTGGTCAACGTACTACCAAACATTCATCAACATATGACTTCATCAAGAGTATTTAACTCGTTTCTTCTATTCTCAATAATTTTGATAAGAAGAGGTGACATATTTTTGATTCATAATAAATATTACTTCAACTACAACAAAGAATCTAATTGAATTAAATAATAATAGTGGGCTACTGTAGCAGAATTCATAGCTATCTGGAAGTAAAGTTGAACATTTTGAATTATTGTGTGCGAATATAAGAAAATTTCTGATTGGTTGAAGGTGCAATATTATAATTGTCCAATCACTGTAGCACTGTAGAACTGTTGACCCATCAGAATAGTTGAAGAATTTGAAGGCGTGGCTTAATATGTTTGAATCACATTGGTTAGCATCAAATAATAGTACCTAAAGATTGTGGGTATCAAGATTCTATTTTCGATTATTTTTCAATGATAGTACAGACTTTTTGCGTAATCCTCCATTCGTTCAAAATACTCAATTCATGATTGTTCACTTGTTTATAAATGGCACGTGATGGTTTTTTATCTATTGAAAAGTTATAATTCGAGAGATCTTCACGAAAAACCATAATAATTAATTCCACAAGTTATTGACAGATGTTCCAAGTAGCCTTAACCCTGAAGTTGTCAGATTGTCGTGACCGAACTCTTCATTAATCTAAGTAGAACAAACATTTATGTGACCTCCGACCCTTCTCGTCATTCAGATCAGGTTTTACATCACAAACTGTTGCTGCTCCCGCATTCCAGTGGTGTCGTGACGAGCACAGCAATATTCTGACAGAATTAATTACTGGAATGGCAACAAATTCACTTAGTATCCAAATTTGAAAGTGTGAACGTACTTGATTCGAAGAAGAAGAAGAACGTAATTGATTCATAATCGAATTCTAAATGGTGTATGGAGATTCAAGAATGAATAGATTGAGAGGTGCATCATTTTCATTTCGTTGTTAAACATTATTGTTGAAGAATCAAAATTATCTAGATAACCACATCTCTTATGAAATGATTGATGGAATTGATGTGAATTGTGAAATGGATGTTTAGGCATGAAAACAATGAGCTGTCACAACTCAGTCCATTTCCAGTAGGTCTCAATAGGACTGCTGTACTAATACTTCATAGGTTAATTAATTAATTTAATACTAGGGTTCATACTCAATACTTAAATAAAATACTTAAATTCCTGCTGATGTTGGATCACGATTCAATCTTGTTTGGTGTGATTCAGCTCAAGTTTCTACTGAATTTAAAAAAAGTAGTTCGAGCTTGAGAAATATTTTATCACTTATAATATTTCGCCAGCTATTGCTCTAGTGTAAACTAAACACCACTGAAGACATCAATTTGGCTTTCATCATGTGTTTATAAAGGGCCAGCAAGCAGTCTAGCCCACTAGCACTACTTTATTTTGTTGCTAGTTTACAGTCTGAAGAGCTCAAATCAGACATGGTCGTAAATATCAAGTCGGAGTTATTAAGGACTCTTAAGGTCAATAAATTTTCTCTCTTTTCAATAGATTCACCTGCTGGCGAGAGACAATTGTAATGATCTTATCTTGCCATTATCACATGCTACTTCACTAGAGGCCACCAACATTTATGCATCCTTCTATCTGTTATCATCCAAAGCTCTCCTTCTTCATCTTCTTTCTCCTTATCTTCTTCTTATATTATTCTTTCTCTCTTTCTCTTCTTCTTCTCGTCCTACTTCTTCATCATCTTCTCCTCAAGAGAAGGGTTCTTCTTCCTCTCAGTCATTTTCTCCTTCGCCTTCTTTTTTCCCTCTCTGATTTTCAGTAATAGATTCTCCAATTACCATCTGCCATCAACTGGAACCTTACTCTATAATTTCTATAGCACCTAGTTATACTAATAAACTATTTTATATTGAGTTGAATTGGTGAAGTAATGAGCCATTGATTGATTGGTCTAGCATTTTATACAATCCAGATAATGAATATTTCATCTTGAATAAAATAAATATATTTTATGATAAACCTTCTTCTTATCCTATTTCTTCCAGTCCTTTCCTCACCTCCCACTCCAATTTTATCTATATCATATCATTTTCCTTCTTATTCGTATCCCTCTCCTTCCCCCTCTTAGAATACTCGCATTTTTTCAACATTACCAAAAACTAGAATCAACACTATTATCTTTATCTATGAATCTCCACTATCGATCAATACATGACTGCCGTCTACTGTCTCTGTCTGTAGCAAATGAACCTGCTATCTGCATCTCTGTCTGTTGCTTGAATAGTCCTGCAAAACATCATGACCTCCGTGTTTTTCTGAACGCTAAAACAACATGCTGATTGTATGCAAATCGTTCTACTGGAGTTCACCACACAAGGGGAGAGAGACTGTTCTATGTTTTTCTATAATGTGTGGTTATTTGTGCTCCGAAAACCTTCAATGACTACAAATGTTTACTTGATAAGGTTGTGTACCATTTCAACGTGCAAGGCTGACCTTATATAGCTTACCTTATATAGTTGACCTTATATAATATTTAAAAAATATTGCTGAAAATTTTTGCGGTTTTGTGCTATTTCTCATGATCCTCCTTCTTGTTCCTACACCTCTCCTTCCCCCTCTTGGCATACTCGCGAATTTTCTTGCATTTTTTCGACATTACCAAAAACCAAGAACCAACACTAAAACCAGTATAATTCACGATGATTGAATGGAAATTTCGGGTTGGATTGCACTTCATTCATTTACAACTATTAAGAGCAGTGAACTCTATACTAATGGTCGAATGTATAGTGGAGCGGTGAAAATAGGGTAGAAGGGAGAAAGAAGCGGAGACATTTAGATTCATGCTTGAATCCTCAGATAGTATTGTAATAAATACACTCATGAATTCGTTAATTATTACACTTTATTCGACTCTTTCGTAAAAGCTAGCATATGCGTTCATGAATCCTCTCCAAGTTCATAGTTCATGAACTTTTAAACACCCTCAGCTAACTTCTCCGCTACCACCAAGCTCCCCCGATCCACTTTGTTTTGACCCTAACAAAGAAGGAAAAGTGACATGAGGATGGGGACGGATGAGAAGTAGGAAGAAGAGAGAAGGTAGGTCTACATATTGAGAAAGGTGATGCTGCATGGTGCAAAAGGAGAATAGAAGGATCTGATGAACTTTAAGATTCAAGTGTTTTAACAAGTATAATCAATTCAGTTACTACACCTAACAAGTACTGAACCCTTTAAAGTAGCGCGATTCTATGAAGCTGCTAGCGTTAGTTAATTATCACCTACAGCAAAACGTGTGAAAATGAGCTCTGAGATGAACATAGACTATTATTTATTGTAGAATATTATAACGATATAGACACAATATTATGCTAAAATGTTGTTGGTGTTGTTTTAATGATGTGTTGGTGTATTGTGTAGGTAAGACATGTACATTGGCTGACACCAGACATGGTTAGTGCATTATTATTTCAAAATTAATTAAAACCGAAAACCTGTAGGCTAGTAGAACAAGAAGAAGGTGTAAAGTAGTGTCATTTCGAGACGTGTTATCAACTAAGGAACGATTACTGGAACGGTTGCTACTTACTTTAAACTGTCAGTATTCCTTATAGATAACATCAAAGCTCCCCAGTTGAACAATGCTGTTAATTTGACGTGCAGAGGCTACTAGCTGTTGTCTAATGTGCTAAAATGTCTGTTATGAAATAATTAAGTGTGCTTTTGGAAAGCAGTTTCTGCAAGTTCACTCTTTCGAACGCTGCTGCTAATGTAACAAGTGAATGTTAAACGAGGATAGAAGGATACTAGATAGAAGAAAAACCGAATTTAGACCGAATTTAGCCAATTGTGACACTAATAATTCACAAGATCGTAAAATCGCACAGCTCTACCCTCTACGTCACAACGCACTCGGCCTCTCATAATTCATGATCTTTCTTGTTTATCATTTTGTTCTACATATGCTAAAAATTTTTGAAATATTTGAAATTCTCCAAGTTTTATTCGAACTGTATTAAGATTGTGTTCTATGTTTTTTTTGAAGACGGATCTCACATGTTTCAAATGCTCCTTAAATTGCAGAGAATCAATGATGTCCGTCCATATACAGTGTAGTCCAGGCGCTGGCTTACATTGAGCATACATGAGAGAGGCAGAGAATTTGACTTCGGATTATTGTTAGGGGGTCTTTAGTGTATATGAAACTCGATGTCGTCACGTCCCAGGGTGGTCGACAGCTTGGGGGGGAGGGGGGTAAGTTGTAAAAAACGCGCGCTTATAAAATCGCCTGTCCTGCAGTTACTATTCATAGTACAGCTTTTAATTTTTTCTCAAAATTATGTACACATAACTGGCTTTCAATGTGGTCCTGTACATTTTTGCGATAAACCGCATAGTTTTTCCGTAAAAAAATAAAATATCTCGAAAAATGTATTTTTTTATTATGGACTTTTTGTTATTTCTCGAATATCCAAGTCATTAGCCGACTTAGAGGAAAATGCTCCAATAAACGTTGTAGGCCGTTTCTTCCTGAATCCAATGATATATATAGTTTGGGGGTTACGATCATAGATGCGGCGGTGGGAGGGGGATAAGTAGCACTGTTACGCTGCGGCGCGGTCCTCCCTCATGATTAATGCGCGTAATGGCCTGTCTATCGCATCGCTCCTACTAGTCTATGCATTCAAATTATGTATTTCAGGAACGCTATCTTATGTATTTTCGGTCGCTGAACACGATTTTTCAACTCTCAAGCCTCAATAATTGATAATTCTCATCATAATATACAAATTATGGTCAAAATTACAAACTTCATCTCAGTCTGCAAGGAAACTAAGAAATGACTGTTTGAAATAAACGAAACTTGGGTTTCAAGAAATATATTACGATTGAATAATGATAATATTTATATGTGTTCATGTTTTATTTCAAATTAGTTTATTGTCATGTGCAGCAGGCTAAATTATTAATTACACACTGGCCACGCTTACTTGATATAGTGGTCAGTTAATTTCCATGAAATGTTTGTGGAATTTCTTAGTTCTTCATGGTGGAAATGGAATTCATCATTCATTCATTATCATAATGATTATGTTTAGAATGAAAATGTTAATCTTTCGTGAATCTTCAGTTTGTCGTGAACTTTTGAGAAATATAATATTTTGAGGAACAGTATTTTTATAATGATATTTCACCAACTTTTGATTGATTCATCCATTATGGTATTCCCGTTCAGACTGTTTTGAAATGGTAACAAGTTATTCAGTATCAAAATTTGTGGATTCGAATAGTTTTGGGCCATGCCTGTTATTCTTCCCCAAACATATTTATATGATTTTATCCACAAATGAATGAATGAATGTATGTATTCCTGCACTTAGCTAACGTATGGATTATTCCTTTATAGATTCTTGTATGTCACATTAATAAATCTCTGCCACAGATTTAGAAATCAAGTCTCGATGGTTTGGAGAGCATATTATTGGAGTGATTCTTTTACTCTGCTGCTTCTAATATGTTCACTACCGTACCTTTGTTTGATTTTAGACCATAGACATGAAAAGCTATGTCCACCTGTATCACTCCATCTTTATTGAGAATTTTCATAACTCTTCTCATCACAAAGTTTCCATAATCTTGCAGCGTATTGAAGTTTTGAAAAGTGAAGTAGGAGTTGAATTCAGGAGAGCCATGTCATCATTATGCGAATTTGTCAACGATATTTAGGGATTTAGTCAAATCCACAACTAGTTTCACTTACAATTTCATGGGCCAAGTGAGATTAAGAGTTTTTTTTCAAATATCCATCAGATGTTGACAGAGATTGTGGTTATTGTAGAAATGCATGCTGCACTAAAACTTCAATGCTGAATTATCTTTAAACAGCTACCTAGTAAAAATACAGAGATCAGATCTTTTTGTTCTAGAATTAACTAAGACTAGGATTTTTGTTTGATTGCATCGTGGAGAATGAAAGAACTCTGTTTCTTTTTATAGGTGAGAATACACTTTTACAATTTGCCACAACTATGTTCAGATAAAATCGTTGGAGACCGAATAACTATTTCTTTCTATACGTTCAAAAGAGAATCACACACTTCTTCACTTGCTTCCAGACCATTGATAACATTATGCAGATTCTGTTGTCCATCAGAGTCTTGAAGAAAAATGTTATGTTCTTTTGAGAAGGTTATGCTTCTGAAAATCATTCTCATCTCTCATTATTCTTGTTTTACTTCATTCGATGACTTTCTTCACAATCTCCAGTGATATCCATAAAGATGTCAACATACTTGAACAGAATATCTTTGATGGAAGATTTATATAGTAGCAGCCATTTTAGGAAAGCCTTTGAAGAACTAGCTATTCCATTCACTCAGTTTTGGATGATCGAATGAGGGTTTGCTCCAAAGCATGATCGGTTGTCACATTTATTAAATTTTCAAGGTTTCATTTGACAGAGTGTCAATGTATTGACTGTATAGAGTTAATGTTTCCTTATTGGAAATTATCTTCTACTTCTATGGGTATTTTTTTGAATTTTTTAGATATAACACAGACTCCATAACATAGTTTGTGTGATTGAATGAAAAAAGTATGGGATCTTTTCTCGTACAGTTTCTATGTGCAATACCAGAGTCCTTCCTTATGAGCATGAATACAATTTAAGATAATTTAAACTATGTTACAATAATCAGTCATAAATTTCAAGTAGTCATTGATTTTGCATTGTGATTCTAAAAAAAATCCACAAATAGCTCCTGACTTCTTTCAAATATACTTTGACAATCTCTCATATTTGAACCGTTCATGAGTCCTTGTAGTTGTTTCATTGAATTGATTGCTTGCTCTCACACCTTAATATACTGATCTCCCCTCAATAGATTTCCAACAGTATTCTCTCCAAATATATCAAATTCAACAAAGATATCTCCCATTCCACTTTCATTCAAGTACCACCCCAAGACAATCAGTCAAACTCAGCCAGATGAAAAGTATCTATTCATAGATATAAGTTACAGAAATCAGATGATAAAGCTGCGTTTACACCAAAGTTATTAACAAAATGTTAATAACTCAATCTTATAGATTCTATTAGATTGAACGGAACTTGGCAAACACATAGACTATGTCCATCATGTGTATGATAAGTTATGTTCAATCTAATAGAATCTATAAAAATTAAGTTATATTAACATCTCGTTAATAACTTTGGTGTAAACGCAGCTTTAGAGTTGTATTTCCTTTGTAATCAAATATTTAGTCATATCACATGGGAGTAATTGGCATTATTTGTGCTTCAACTGTAAATTTATATTAAGAAAATATTTTACTCCTGTTATACGGTGCTCTATATGGGGTAGCCTATATTATTTGTTTAACTTACTCCATTACTTGACTTTCGCAATTCCAAAGTGATCATTGAACTAAATCGAATAATTATTCTCTCTTAATGGAATGTCAGTTTTTTATCGACTGAAAAACACAATAGGATTCCTAACAAGATGGTTTATCATTACAATGTAATCATAAATAATGATAATGAGATGAAGTTTGTAATTTTGACCATAATTGTATATTATGATGAGAATTATCAATTATTGAGGCTTGAGAGTTGAAAAATCGTGTTCAGTGACCGAAAATACATAAGATAGCGTTCCTGAAATACATAATTTGAATGCATAGACTAGTAGGAGCGATGCGATAGACAGGCCATTACGCGCATTAATCATGAGGGAGGACCGCGCCGCAGCGTAACAGTGCTACTTATCCCCCTCCCACCGCCGCATCTATGATCGTAACCCCCATACTATATATATCATTGGATTCAGGAAGAAACGGCCTAAAACGTTTATTGGAAGCATTTTCCTCTAAGTCGGCTAATGACTTGAATATTCGAGAAATAACAAAAAGTCCATAATAAAAAAATACATTTTTCGAGATATTTTATTTTTTTACGGAAAAACTATGCGGTTTATCGCAAAAATGTACAGGACCACATTGAAAGCCAGTCATGTGTACATAATTTTGAGAAAAAATTAAAAGCTGTACTATGAATAGTAACTGCAGGACAGGCGATTTTATAAGCGCGCGTTTTTTACAACTTACCCCCCTCCCCCCAAGCTGTCGACCACCCTGGGACGTGACGACATCGAGTTTCATATACACTAAAGACCCCCTAACAATAATCCGAAGTCAAATTCTCTGCCTCTCTCATGTATGCTCAATGTAAGCCAGCGCCTGGACTAAGAAGAGAGAAGGTAGGTCTACATATTGAGAAAGGTGATGCTGCATGGTGCAAAAGGAGAATAGAAGGATCTGATGAACTTTAAGATTCAAGTGTTTTAACAAGTATAATCAATTCAGTTACTACACCTAACAAGTACTGAACCCTTTAAAGTAGCGCGATTCTATGAAGCTGCTAGCGTTAGTTAACTATCACCTACAGCAAAACGTGTGAAAATGAGCTCTGAGATGAACATAGACTATTATTTATTGTAGAATATTATAACGATATAGACACAATATTATGCTAAAATGTTGTTGGTGTTGTTTTAATGATGTGTTGGTGTATTGTGTAGGTAAGACATGTACATTGGCTGACACCAGACATGGTTAGTGCATTATTATTTCAAAATTAATTAAAACCGAAAACCTGTAGGCTAGTAGAACAAGAAGAAGGTGTAAAGTAGTGTCATTTCTAGACGTGTTATCAACTAAGGAACGATTACTGGAACGGTTACTACTTACTTTAAACTGTCAGTATTCTTTATAGATAACATCAAAGCTCCCCAGTTAACCAATGCTGTTAATTTGAAGTGCAGAGGCTACTAGTTGTTGGCGAATGTGCTAAAATGTCTGTTATGAAATAATTAAGTGTGCTTTTGGAAAGCAGTTTTTGCAAGTTCACTCTTTCGAACGCTGCTGCTAATGTAACAAGTGAATGTAAGACGAGGATAGAAGGATACTAGATAGGAGAAAAACCGAATTTAGCCAATTGTGACACTAATAATTCACAAGATCGTAAAATCGCACAGCTCTACCCTCTACGTCACAACGCACTCGGCCTCTCATAATTCATGATCTTTCTTGTTTATCATTTTGTTCTACATATGCTAAAAATTTTTGAAATATTTGAAATTCTCCAAGTTTTTTCCACACTCATGAAATCATAGACAATGGGAATCGACATAACAAAAAACTAAACAAGTGAAAGTGAGGTTGGTGTACAGAAAAAGCTAAGTTCAATCAACACAAAAACACGTTCACTAAAATCCCCAAAACTTGCCAAAATCATCATTTTACCATAGTCTACTCAAAAACTTCGCAATTATATTTGATAATATTTGTGTTCAGTTGATGTTTAGTTTAACACTGGTCAATGACTAATAATCGTTTCTGCAATCCACCATAATCTTTCGACTTGCAGTCTTATCTTAGTGCACCTTCACACCGATTATTGGAAGGCATGTTGGTCCTTTTCTAATCATGTATTTGATTTGTACATTGTAAAATATAAATGAATAAATGAACTATTACAATCTTACTACTCTCTCAGTCTCATACTCATTCACTCTTTCTCAATCTCTCTCACTCACTCACTCTTTCTCCTTTTTGCTTCAGCTCTCATTATATTTTAATAAACATTCATCTACGTATAACTATTTCTATTCATCATTACAATGGAGGATGTGATATTGATGAGTTTTTCACAGTACTGAACTGATAGGGTGAGAGGAGAGATGCTAATTAATTGCAACGCTCGTTACTCATTCTCTCGTCTCTCACTCACTCTGTCTCTTCTTTATTTTTCCTCTTTCTCTCGTCTCTCACTCACTCTATCTCTTCTTTATTCTTCTTCCTCTCATATCTCGCTCACTTTATCTCTTCTTCATTCTTCTTCTTCCTCCTTTTCATTCTTCTCCTTATCATTCTTGGCTTACCATCCTCTTTTTCCTTTTAGCATAGTACTCTGGTAGATGGGTCATTGTTTCCATCTTCCCCTTCTGCTATCCTCTCTTCATCTTCCTCTTCTTCCTCTTCTTCTAACAGATTCCATCCTTGACTTCTAGCCGCAATTACTGTCATCCACGACAAGGTTAGCTACTGTAGCTACTGTAAACGTTTCACTGAACAAGTATCCATCTACTTTCATTTTCCATTCTGTTTTCCTCCTCTTTTTTCTTTAGATTCATCTCCACTAGTTTTTTTCTTCTCCTCAGTTGGATTGGAGAGTGGACACTACTGACTAATAAAACTCCCTCTTACATACAGACCTATAGGGGGTTTCCTTTTATCTTATTGTACTATTTAACTCTAATTTTTGCATGTAACATTCTGGAAAATAAATTGATTTGATTTGGAAGAACACCTTAAATTAACCTAATGAGATTATATATGATGATCATCCTTCAATAGTGTACAATCAACATTAACATTTCAGTGAACAATTAACAAAATTTTTGTAGAATTCAGAGGGAATTGACACCGTTTTGTGTTTCATAAATAATTATTAATGATGTTATTTTATTCTTCTATGTTGAGGTTCATTCATTATCTTACTGTTATCAGCTATAACATATTGTTGATAAATACTGTACTAGAACAAAAAGTGATAGAATCTTTTTGACAGGTTTTTAAGTACTGTATGCTCAAACTATAAAATTACAGATTCCACTCCCGTACAGTATGTAAAAATCATTTCAAGAATGTAGACTACCTATTATAACCAACCACAGAGTTAACCCAATTACAGTATACAAATATAGCTTCAATGTTCGATCATAAATATGAAAAGAGTAGTTCCTAAATCGTTAAAAAGAAGAGGAGAGATGAACAAAAAGGGAGGAGAAGAGTGGGGAGAAGAGGACTGACCACCACTAAAGTTGGCTGATTAGATTAGAGTTATTTATTTATGTATGTTACAATATTTACTGGCTTATACACTAATTTACATTAAATGACGGTAATGCTAATTTTTTTCAACGAATTTTACAAAGTATAAAAAAATTAATCAATGAGAATAAAGGTTGAATGGAAATAGAATAACGATATATTATATTGTGATGTAACTTCATAAATCGGCAGTTTTTCAACAAATAATTGTCGATTCTCTGAAAAAGATATAAAATAATATCCTTCCCATCAACACACAACCGGGAGAGAGAATCAGAAGCTAGGAAGAGAGGAGAGACCGAAAAATTACGTGTCTTACATCTTCAATCCAATAAATAATTTTCAAACTGATAATGTTGTTAGAATACAAGCAACGTGTATGCAAAGTGTATATGAGATAAGATCTAGCGAATTTTCGTATTGCCTCGTCCGTGACCCCCAATAACCTCTGATAAATGAACAAATAGGAAGCAAAGCCGCAATAAAACTTGAATTATTGCCTTGATAAATTAAATGAAAATATAAATTGTTGCCCACAAATAGAAAAAAATAATGAGGTGGATGATTTTGGAGGTGAATTGGACAAAAATTTATTGAGTTTTATAGCAAAAACAAACAATAATTATAATGTACAGAACTTCTGTGTTTTTGCACATGAACTATGGACATTTTTTATGAATGAACGCTTGTCTTCATAACTTTGTAAGATATCTTCATTGTAGGTTCTATTACGGAGAAGTACGAAGTCCTTAGAATTGATTGTAGGATGAATGTTGTGATAATATTAACTCTTGCTCTTGAGAGTTGGATTTTTCAATGATGAAGAACCAATATTATTGTCTCTAACTGAATTGCTGGCTCTCTGATCCCATTTCTTATGGAGAAAATGTTCATACTCAAGACATTGAAATAAGCTGAAGACAGTCATCATTTCTTATGAATAATATCAATAGATGTATTATAATTATAATAGAAGAGTCACCAATCGATGCTAACAGTTAAAAGTGTCTAAAAGACTAACATCAATATGGGCACATTAAAATAAGCCAATGAGAAAGAACGGGCTGTTCATATAGAAGGTGCGTTTATAGGATAGTGGAATGACTTCACTCATGCAAACAATGCTGTCAATTTCAAATGGACTCCACTATAGGCACATTAAAATAAGTCGATGAAAATAAACGCAGGTTTTATGCGTTGATAGACATTTCACTCATCCTATCGTTAATTGAGTTGTCGTGACCAAGGCATTGAATATTGTAGACAATATATTGTCAATTACTGTCAACGAGCTCCTACATTATCATTTTGGAACTTGTTGAATGACTTCTATCCTCATTGGATGGGATAAAAATCAACATACTCTTATATTTAACACAGCTACACTTATATTTCTATCTTGGAACTGTTACTGACTTATGCACATTGAAATGGGATAATTATTGCATCCATTCTAATCATCTCTTGGCAAGGGAAGAATCGATTCCATATCACTATGCAAAGTAACTGTTAGTTTATATAGTTATTTGAGGATTACCATAATCATACATTAATACAAGGCTCAGTCCTGTGATTTAATGAGAATATGTACAGTCAGTCAGCTTTATAACTAACAAGACGCCAATGTCTGGATATCTTAATATAAAACATGTTCATTATTGAGTTATCCAGTTTTAACATTATTTACTCTTATGTGAAATTAATGCATTTGTTGACAAGACAAGGCTGTAGAATGCTTATGGGATTCGCATTACTCCTACAAATATGGAAATTATGAAAAATGTAATATAATTTATTTGTGATATTCATCACCATAGATGAAAATTATCATACATGATCATCAACAGAATAGAGTGAGATACTTCATTTATCGATACGACATTCAAAAAAAAAAAATAAAAAAAGATTAATTCATACAGAAAAGCGAAGGGAAACCTTGGAATAATTTGAACAAACGCAGATTTGGAACGACACAATAATGGTATACTAGCTTTGGATAATTATTACGATTTACTCTGGTATTTTATAATTAGTTTTTGAAATTTTTACTTTCCTTGCCCTACTACCATAGGTAAGGAAAGTATTGCTTTCCAAAAAAAATTAAGGTACCCCAATTTCAAGTTTTCTATACGTTTCAAGGTCCCCTGAGTCCAAAAACATGATTTTTGGGTATTGGTCTGTGTGTGTGTATGTGTGTATGTCTGTGAAAACGATAACTCCATTCCTAATTAACCGATCGACTTGAAATTTTAAACTTGAGGTCCCTATACCATGAGGACCCGACAATAAGAAATTCAATAAAATTCAATTCAAGATGGCGGAAAAAATGGCGGATAATTACTAAAAAACCATGTTTTTCACGTTTTTCTCGAAAATAGCTCTAACGATTTTCTTCAAATTTATATCATGGATAGCTATTTATAAGCCCTATCAACTGGCATAAGTTTCATTTCTAGGAAAATTTCAGGAGCTCCGTAATATTCTTGAGAAAAATGGCGGATAATGACTAAAAATCCATGTTTTTCACCGTTTTCTCGAAAACTGCTCTAACGATTTACTTCAAATTCATACCATGGATAGATATTCATAAGCACTATCAACTGGCATGAGTCTCATTTCTGGGAAAATTCCATGAGCTCCGTAATATTCTTGAGAAAAATGGCGGATAATGACCAAAAACCAGGTTTTTCACGGTTTTCTCGAAAACGGCTCTAATGATTTTCTTCAAATTCAAGCCATGGGTAGCTATTCATAAGTCCTATCAAATGACATGAGTTTTTTCCTTGGAAAATTGCAGGAGCTCCGTAATATTCTTGAGAAAAATGGCGGATAATTACTAAAAAACCATGTTTTTCACGATTTTTTCAAAATAACTTGACCGATTTTTTTCAAATTCATACTCTGTATAGTTATTTATCAGCTCTATTAACTGGCATGAGTCTCCTTTCTGGGAAACTAATGGGGGGTCCACCCCATCCTTGAGAAATGGACTTTGTAACCTCCTTCTCGTGCATGAGGTAGGTAGGTAGAGCAGTTCATAAAAATAACACAGATATTTCATCTGTAGAACAGCTGTTTTGACGACTTTAAAAAAATGACGACTAAAAAAATCATTGAATTTCACAATTTACACAAAGGAAAAAGTACTCTGAAAACAATTATACATATATACAAAAGTCTGATCGTAGTTTCGAATATGAGCAAGGAAAGTTGTGTGAGTGTACCACACCAGATTTTTCCACTATGGGCCCTGGGCAGTACTTTTGCTTCCAACTTGGTCACATTTTCCTTTTGTTTTTTCTCATCCACAATAGTATTATCGTCATCATAAATATCTTACACTTCAACTTCTCACCCTCCTGGATCTTTTCAATCCTGTCCTCATCATCATCATCATCATCATGTCCTCATCCTCATCATCTCCCTATTCCTCTTTATTTACCTCCTCATATTCAAATTCTCTCTTTCACCAGTTCCTCCTTCTCCAATCACAGCTCATACTTTTCAACATTTTTCCCCCTTCATTTTTACAATCTGCTTCTCCCCCTATTGCTTCTTCTCCTTATATAATATCCTGAGTCTTCTCCTTCCACTTCTTCCCTTCTTCTTCTTATTTTTCTTTTACACCACCTCCTCCTTGCTCTTGTTCTTCTACTTCTATTTATTCTACGTTTTCTCCTTCCACTTCTTCCCTTCTTTTTCTTTTTTGACTCACCCTCCTTCTTCTTTTTTATTTTTCACCTCCTCCTCCTCCTCCTCCTCCTTCTCCCTCTTATTCTTCGTCTTCTACTTCTTCTCATTATTTTCCTTCAACCCTTATTCTCCTTCTTCTTCTTCTTCTTCTTCTACTTCTTCTTCTCTTCCTTCTCTTTGCTCTTGTTCCTTTTCTTCTCCTTCGTTTACTAGATTGAATGCTATCTTCTCGATCTTCTCCTCGTTTCGGTCGATGTGTTCTTGTTATTGCTGTAACACTCACTGTACACTGTACTTGTTCTGCTGTACTTGAAAATGTTTTATTAATTTCTGCCAGTGTGGAAGGACACCGCACATAAATCATATCGCCAAATAGGTGTGAACACATCACCTCCTGTACAGGACGCCAGTAATTGAAATATTCTCTCGTCTGTGTTCCTTCTCTATCTTCTCACCCCATCAACTAACCTCCTAACAGCCTCATCAATAATAATACTCGCAATGCTAATTTCTTTTTCCTACAGTTACGTTGAAAAGTGGCCATTGCTGCACTGATTACAGAACGCAAAGAATCACTTTTCCGCTCTAGTGCGGGAAAAATTTTTCTGCACTCCAGATTTGCAACATGGCAACACAAAATACTTAGTAGGTTATATGGAGCAACAGTGCAGCAAAATCAAAATGAAGTTGGCAACAGTGACTGGGCTGCTATAGTAAGCAGAGGTGCAACGAAGCACAACGCGCTAATTATTAATTATATATTATAACCAAGGACAACATTTTTATTCAATTTGACAATAAATTAAGGTTTTTATCAATAATAAAATTACACAGAAAAACATTTGATGCATTTCAGGCAATTTTACCCATAATTACCCACTTTTCATATTCAATGGTAACTGTAGGGAAAACTTAATGTGAAATACGTGCGCAAAGTTCCTCTGCTGCACTCAAGAAGCCATTCCGCCCTCGCCTACGGCTCGGGCGTAAACGTTTCTTTCGGTGCAGCAAACTGTCACTTTGCGCACTAGTTGCACAAATAACTAATTTGATCGTTTGACCAGTCTGTTGTTAGTGATATCTCGTTTCGTTTATTTCGATCCTCGTTGTACATATATGATTTGAATATTCCGAAAATAATACTAGTTCAATCATGGCTAATTTGAATATTCCACTTGGGTGCTTCATAACATAAGAAAAACTTGTATCAATTTTGATTCTTTACTACTCTGAATTAATGACCAAGCACCAGAAGAAATTGATAAAATATCTGAGTCATATTTCATTGTCATAACCTTGTTTCTCTGTTTTAGAGGGTTTCCCTTGATTATTTCTCTCCAATAAAGCAAACAAATCTTATATTTCTTCTTCCTTTTTTCCTTATTCGTTCACCTGGTGTATCGTTTCCATCTTTTTTCGCACAGTTTTAATGTCACAGCCTACTTGAATATTGATTCATCTCTAATCAGTTCTATGTTTTCTTCTTTTCCACTTCTTCTTTTTCGTTTTCTTCTTCTTATCTTCTCATTATAGTTCTCCTCCATCTCATTACATCGTCTTTTTCTCCTTCCTCATCTTTCTCTTCTTTTACTTCTTCTTTTTCGTTTCCTTCTTCCAATCCCGTCGTTTGAATCAGAGTAAGCCGGAGTCTTCAGCCTTCTTATCTGAAGGATATGAAGGTTTGGATATTCATCCAATCTCAATTCCAATAGATTCATTATAATGAGTTCCTCTGTGTCTTGACGGTTCCATACTACAGAGCATAGCAGCAGAAGCTTGTGAAGCTAGATTGTCTTCGATATTGAAATTTCCGATAAGCACCTTTATTAATAATTACTATACAATAATATATTTGTCACGTTTCTATCATGGTGGTGGATATCTCACGCTATCTAAACAAGGTTGCCTCTAGTGCAGAATAAGTTTGATCAGGTCCCAGAGTGTCAAGTACGACTTGAAAAAAGTTTCAAATTAATTTAGTGCAATCATTTCTTGAAACCTTGAATTTATCTCTTGAACAGAGAATGTGAATGATCTCTCAGTACTTTGAACTGATAACCGAACTATGAAAAATTCAACTTGCTACTTACACCACTTAGGGCCATATGCACCATTTACGTGACGGAACCACGTTTATAGATGAACCTGTTACTTGCAGATTTGGCTGCATTTATCATTATGTGCTCTAATCGGGTTTTGAAGGAACAGCTGACATTTCTTCGTTTAAACCGAGCATCTGCATACGGGCCTGAGTCTCGATCGTCGTTCAGCATGATGACATACAAAATTGTTGTTTTTCCATTTCAATGATAAGTAGTGGCATCAATCGGAACTGACAGCTAAACCGCGACCTACTGTTTTCGTGTATAGTTCCCAGGTATTGAATAGAGATCAAACCTTTAGTAGAAAAGTGCAGTACAAATTGAGTTTAACATTGGGTCAACCGTAACTTGATTAAGAAGAACTTTCTATGGTGCATTGGCTGAGTTCGTTAAACGATAATAATAACTGATACTATTTACGGCTACTTTACTAACGACATCACAGTTCACCGCTACACGATAAATAAACTAAGAGAGAATAAGAGAAAGATAGAGAGAGTGAGAGGGTGAGTAAGAGAGAGCAGTTGATTATCGTGAGAGAGCAAGTGAAACGTGATCATGCAATAGCGCGTGATGGATGAATGTTCTCAGTGAACGAGTGAATGAACGGATGAATATTGTGAATATCCATCCACATTCTTTCTCTCCAGTTATATTTCTCTCTGTTTCGACCTTCACCTTTACGAAGAGATGCAACTCTATGTTTCTGTGTGCAGCAACAGCCAATGCAGTCGAAGCGTGATATCTCCGGCAATAGTTTCAACGATTTCAACACATGTTGAAAGTTATCTAGTGGCCTGGCATCGTGTGCATGTATTTCATGACAATCTTGTATATCTTCTGTGGTTAGTTGAGCTCGTTTCGCTCGCTTGGAGGAGCACTAAGTGTCGTGTATTAGCTTCTTATACAGTTGATGTGATCCCTTTACGATTTGTAGAGTAATGCACATGATTGACTGAAGTTTTTTGTTCGCTAGGGACTACCGGATCTAGTTCCTCGTTATCGCTTGAAAACATTGTAGTGACAATATTATCATTGACATAAATAGATTAAATTTGTTGTAATTTTGGTCATTTTAAAGTTGATAACAATATAATAGGACATCTAAATCTTTTTGTTTGAAGTGACTAAAATGTACTTGATAATTTGATATATTCCAGTAGTTGAGCCATTGGATGTTTTTGTATTTTGATAATACATTCACGAGAATCGGTTACGTAGATTCGACTACGGATAGAGTATGGAATGAAGAGATTAGGAACAGAATGAAAGTTCAATCGGATATAATGAAGTTCATTAAGGACAAGAAACTGGTGTGGTATGGGCACGCGAGAAGGGCTAGTGCAAGTAAGTGGATCGGAATTGTGACGGATTGGAGCCCATTGGGGTAGACGGAAGCGAGGGAGGCCAAGGCGATCTTGGCGAGACGAGGTGGACGACGCCATGGAGGCTAGAGATCTCACAGATGATGAGTGCAATGACCGACAAAGATGGAAAATCCGACTAAAAGAAGGAAGGGGGTGATTCACCGTAAAATCCATATATATATAAAGATTCGACTACATGTTTCTAAACATAGTTTCGTACCTTATATTATAATGATGAATAGGAGTAATTTGGCTGATTCAAGTAATTTGTAATTATCGTGATTCAACTGAATGGCTACTGTCAGAGAGAATGCATACACCACGCTTATACACAACTGTACTCCAACTGTAGTACACAATCATTACATTGTAATGTAACTAAAAGTAGTTATTTCACTTGAAATAACTACAATGTAGTACAACTAACTGTACTACATTACAGTGGTGTGTGCTTTCATTTGGTGCTAAGCATACATTTGATGTCATCCAAGGCTACAGACTTCATCGAAACAGGATTGATAGTTCAAAATGAAAAACGATTGGATAAGATTTTGCCAATTTTCTAATTTTATGTCTGCTGAATTCTGGATGTATTTTGAAAAAAAAACTCCTTTATTGACCGAGGTCTAAAGGTGCGTACAGATATACGACATGAGCAATTCACTTTTAATCAGCTGACTAAATCAGTATTTTTACAGAAACGGTAAGATACAGATATAAAAAGCTTGGAATCAGCTGATTAAAAGTGAATTGCTCATGTTCGCGGCGCGTATATCTGTACGCACCTTTAGATTCAAGTCGACGGTTTGGCATTTCTCTTAATGTTTAAATGTTTAAATGTTTGAATGTTTAAATGTTTATATGTTGCACATTTACGGCGAAACGCGGTAATAGATTTTCATGAAATTTGACAGGTATGTTCCTTTTTTAATTGCGCGTCGACGTATATACAAGGTTTTTGGAAATTTTGCATTTCAAGGATTATATAAAAGGAAAAAGGAGCCTCCTTCATACGCCAATATTAGAGTAAAAATCAGACTATAGAATTATTTATCATAAATCAGCTTTCTAGTGGACTATAATACTACCCGTTCAAAAACATCGAACATCTTGAAAATGTATCTTTCCATCAACGTTAGTAGACAGTTGACTATTTATAAAACTACCCGTTCAAAATTATCGAACATCTTGAAAATGTATCTTTCCATCAACGTTGTAGACAGTTGCAGCCAGACCTGATAACAGCGCTCACACTTACATTCCGGGACGACACGTCACGGTACGATAGGACAGAAAGCTCTATATTTATTTAGAATTTTTCTGGACATACGCCAATATTAGAGTAAAAATCAGACTATTGAATTATTCATCATAAATCAGCTGACAAGTGATTACACAGATGTGTGGAGAAGCCACTCTATTACCGTATTTCCATAAGGTCTATAGTTTCAATCAGGTACTTGTGGATGAGAATACTGTGTGAGGTCTGCTGTTCACAGAACTACTAGTTATTAAAGACATTTTTTCTCATCGAAAGCAAATTATAGAATTGTTTAAAAGTATTTGGATATAAACTTCCACATTTTTCATTAAAAAAATTCAAATTTTAAACCAAACTCACCTTATTCGTTATTTGTCAATGGTTTTCTTAATGCAAGGTCCACTATTTTCCATGAACATTTTCCCAATTCAAACCCCGATTTCGCTAATTTTCCTTGTTTTTTTCGTGTGTTTCAGAGTATATTAGCCGCCTGTCTACTGGCCCTGTGCACCGCCGAGCCCCCAGTCAACAACCAGTACCTGCCCCCCACTAGCAACGGCTACAACTACCCCTCGCCAAATGTCCCCTTCCCCTCGCCACCAGCACCACAAACCCCTGGACCCTTCAGGCCTCCTCCACCCCCCGCACCTAGACCTCCTGCACCCCCAGCACCTCGTCCCACCTACGGAGTGCCCACTGGACCCCCAGCCCCACCCCGTCCCACTTACGGACCCCCTCAGACGCCCTTAGGTTCTAACAACAACATCGAGGTCAGTCAAATCTATTGAAAATTATTCTTTTAAATAAATCATACTACCTATGATTTATTATTATATAACTAAAACCATACAGAGATTCATGTTATGGAGTAATTAGCATTGGTTTGCCATGGTACATACCTAAGGTAACATGCGTAACTTGAGATGATAATGATAATGTCCTAGAGTCGATACCACTCAATATGATCGAAGTGAAACCGTGAAGTTATTGAAAAACTAATCTCATATGATTTGGATATATTATTCAATGAATAAATAGATAAAACTGGATAATTGAATTAAAATCTACTCCTGGTACTCTTTTTCATATTTTATTACTGCATGACTGTAATAGAATATAAAAATGTACCTGGATTTCATTTTTATTCCGATAAAAGTGGTATAATGAAAATTGAATGTCTAAAAAATGAAGTTTGGTTGATATTCATTAGATTTTATATCAGTTTATCAATAGAAAAAAAATATATATATC
The DNA here is from genome assembly GCF_014356525.2 of Nilaparvata lugens. Taxonomy (NCBI): domain Eukaryota; kingdom Metazoa; phylum Arthropoda; class Insecta; order Hemiptera; family Delphacidae; genus Nilaparvata; species Nilaparvata lugens. The sequence continues at coordinate 95,853,223 of NC_052506.1, forward strand.
AGTTTATCAATAGATAACATATCGTTTCACATCTTCTGAGGAAGCACTCCTCGAAAATACCAACTACCTATGATTCATTATTTATAACTAATACTATACAAAGATTCACGTTGTGGAGTCAGTACCTAATTAACATTGGTTTGCTGTCCTTGTCTGTCATAATTAGTCATTATTAACAAGTATGATTGATGAATAAGAATTGAGAAATAAGGTACCTTAGGTAACTTGGGTAGCTTGAGGTGATAATGATAATGTTCTAGAGTCAATACCACTCAATATGGAATAATTCGAAGTGAAACAGATGAGGAATATTAAAAAGTAGCCTCACCATAAGATGCTCTAAAGAAATCCTAGTTGCTTGCCAATTTCTGTTGGAATATATTAAAGTTCAGCAACCCACTCTTCGCTGGTAGGGCACACCCACTATCAAACCGATCATTTTTCACGAGTTAATTATTTCAGGTCGTGTGACCTTAAACTGGTTGATACTGGTCCTTTCTCCAGCCGCTTCCAATAATATATAGAATGGAACCAGGAGATTCCTCAACTTCATTCTTCTCAGTGTGTGTGTGTGTGTGTGTATGTGTGTGTGTGTGTGTGTGTGCCTGACTGGGATCCTTGACCTTTTCTCTTCTTGTTCTTCTACTTCTTTATCTCCTTCTTTCTCTTTCATACTCCTTCTCCTCTTCTCTTCTCTTATTCCTGCAGAATAAGTTATGGATCGATCTATAGATAGGATGAGATCTGGTCTGCACGATTTCATGCGCATGCTCAATTGATCGGAATTCAAATTTGAATAGTGGTTGAAATAATCTCAATACAATAATAATCAATAATAATCATCAGCATCGTCATCAAATTTCGTGTCCAGTTTGCATGCAATCGTTACGAAGTCCGACTTAAAATGTATTTTTCTCTTCTTCATGATAATGGCTAATTTCAATATCAGTACCGTGTACCACATTATATTGATTGCGTGCCTCGCACGCTCATTAATGAGAATTAATTTTGCCAAGTTCATGTTTGTTGATTTTTTTTCAGTGTATTTTGAATCGTGACTACTTCATCACTTCATGTGTGTGTATATTGTTGGATAATCTTGTTCATCACAAGGTTAAGCTAGTACATGTTCGAGTAATTTGAGAATCATATCTTCGAAATCAAGTTTGACTTGGATTTATTTGACTAATGGAGAATCGTTAATTCTTATCGGTTTCTTTGTATACTTGAAGTATATTTTGTTCTCTCATTCCCTTATAGTATTAGATCAGTATTCATTCCAAGTGTCGTTTTCACAGAATTTCATATCAGGTCTCGTTCGTTATAAATGTAGTTTATTTCGAGTTTAAGCCACCAGCTGATTAAATTCAGTTCAAGCTTTGAAAGTGCAAACGGCTCTCAATCTTTAATCGCCAATTCCCTTGTAAGAAACAGAGCTCAATAGCAATTTGGTTACAGGGACCTGCACCAGAAAAAATCTCGAAGTATTGATAAACGGGAGAGTCTTGCAGTAGAAAGAGCATAAGTCATTTTTCATCTCACACTTCACCACATGCTTAGCTAATGTGCACATACAAGAAGTACTAATGTCAACTATTCTCGTTCAGCAATACTTACTATGAGACAGGCTCCACATCAGATATAGTATATTTCGCACCTAGAGCAGAAAATGAGATTTTTCCAGCTCGAAATCGGTTTTCAAGTCCGAGGCCGTAGGCCGAGGACTAGAAAAGATTGAGAGCTGGAAAAACATTTTTGCCCGTGGTGCGAACGATATTTTTCGCCACACTACAGGTATTGCTGACAAAATAAATAAAGAATACTCGTTACGCTATCGTACCTATCTCTTGATTTTAGTGGTAGAAGATTTGCAGTCAGGATTTCAGATTCTTTTAAAATTTCACTTGGAATACCACATTCTTCTTCAAGCATTTTTGAAAATTCGGAATGCACTAATCAACAATAAATAATTGAATAAAACTGGTTGCGAAGTGAATTAGTTTGATTCGAAACTGGAACTGAAATCATGGCTACTTCAGCTGATGATGAAAGTGGCCACTCGCCCGATCTAGCGGATGACTTATTAACTACTTCCATGAGCGGCTGGAAAGAGACAACTTTCTGGCCTAGCCCGGAAAAGAAACCCTTTTCTGACGTCGTCTGCAAACAAGGTCTTTCAGATCTACGTAGGGACTGGAAAACAGCTGCTTTCTGTGCAGTGTGGCGAAAATAGTTTTAATAGTAGCCGATATAATTCAATACATGATCCTAATAAATAAAAAAACTCTACCAGGTTAAAACACCACAACAATGATTTCTTCAAGTATTTCGATAGAAATGAACAGACAATACAGATCATTTCATCAAATCACCCTCTCACTTTCCATAACCCACACACAAGCAATAAGCTTATGTGGGCGGGCATCACCCGCAATGGAATAATAGAATTAACTTTAAATTACAAAATGATGTTTCAATAACATATCTCCTAACAAATGAGAGCGCTCATAAAGGTGCTGAAAATAAGATAGATTCTATGATCTCGAAGTAATGTATTGATATTGGAAAGAATACGAAAGAAAAGTTAAATTCAGTCCATGATATGAAACATATTTCAAAAGATCAGATCCTTCACACATAACCTCAAGATGTGGAATCAATTGCAGAAAATGTGAACTTGCACACAGTTTTTTAAAGAAATAGCTGATATAATGTAAAGGGTCTTCAGTATCGATATTTAAGTCTATGATATTGAATGTATTGCAAAAGATTTGATCTTTCACACATAGGCTCGAGATATGATATCAATCACAGTAAATGGGAGCTTGCACACAGGTACTGAAAACTAACCGAAGTCTATGGAACGCATTGCAAAAGATGAGAGGTTTCATACAGCGGTACAAAAAAATAACAGGTCAAATAGTTCACACAGTCTAGTAGTGCGTGAGAAATGCAGATTTAGAATCGACTATCTCCTCCTCTTCATTCTATTCCTTCCTACCTCCTACTCCTTCTTCCCCTCAGCCTTACCCTCCACATTCTCCTTCTTCACCTCCTTCTCCTTTGTCTCTTCTTCAGCTGGAGATGAAAGGAATGAGATGACCTTGTAGCCTACTGCAAAACGTTCTGTGTTATAACCATGAAACTGAAGGTGTACAATTCTTCGGCTAGATCCTACAAGTTAACTGATCAGTAAAGTCCTTCAGGTATGGATTTGTTTCTTCACTGAGGATGATGCCTACATGAGCCTCAGGCTTGTGCTAGATGAATGGACTTGCTTCTCAGTGTCTCCTCCTGTCTCCTCTCCACTTCTTTCCTCTTCTCTTTTCTATCTCTTCTTCCCCTCTTTCTTTTCATCTCACCCTATTTTACTTCTCCTCCTTTTCCTCTTTCTCCTCCTTCTCCTCCTTCTCCTCCTTCTCCTCCTTCTCCTCCTTCTCCTCCTTCTCCTCCTTCTCCTCCTTCTCCTCCTTCTCCTCCTTCTCCTCCTTCTCCTCCTTCTCATTCCTTCTCCTCCTTCTCCTCCTTCTCCTCCTTCTCCTCCTTCTCCTCCTTCTCCTCCTTCTCCTCCTTCTCCTCCTTCTCCTCCTTATCCTCCTTCTCCTCCTTTTTTCTCTCTTCTAATTTCTCCCGTTCCACCCCTTTTACCGTCTCACCTCAGCTTGAGCTTCAAATCAAACCGAAAAATCTAATACCGTAATAATTGTTAATTATTACCAAGAGACCACAATAATTGCTCAACTCGTCCCACTAATCATTATTACAGGCTTCATTATTCAATGGTAGCCTGCCTGTTGTAACAATAATTTCACTGTCCAATACAATGAACGATTCTAATTACTGCAATTAGCTATAAAGTGATGCGAATTCACTGTAACCGAATAATAACAGTAAATAATAATTATTTGTGGCAACAACTATTGCTGTATTGCAATTACTGACGTTAACACTATATTTTTTACCTTCAATTATAACTAATTTATTAATCTATTGAGTATTGTTCTCGATGGTATTTGTTCTACTGAACTGGTACTGTCTCCCAAATTAATAACTTCGATAAGCTATAGCATAGCTTCATAGCTTCATACTCATAGTATAATATAGCTTCATACTTTTAAAATAAGAAGAGGCCAAACAAATGTAGAAATTGTGGATAAATGTAGAAATAAATCCACTGGACTTTCTGGAAGCAAAAGGAACTTGACGAACAGAAAACAAGACGTATTTGAGTTAACTGTCCGGGCTAATTCTTGATCAACTGAGATCTTGGTGAAGTAGATGTCATCCGTTGTACACAGGATGTGTGTCGACGTCGACGAACAAAACCTATCACTCATAAATACTTGAGAAATCATGGCTCATACTAAGCAATATATCACAATCTATGTTATATAAATATTATAATGTTACATAATCTATATAAATTGAGCACAGCTTGGCGTCATTACAGTGGAGAAAACGTGAAAAATTTACTGTTCGACTCATCTTTTAACCCAACATATAACTGACCTCTAGTTTTTGATAGAAACATGCCAAGTGAACAAGAAATAAAAGCAGGTCTAGCAGCGTTCCAAAAGTAAATTCAAGAGGTTCCAGTTTTACAGGATGTACAGAACAATTTAAATTGGAGAAATTGTAAGTGACTATTGGAGGAACCAGATCAAAAATAAATACAAATCTACTTAACTATTAATGGGGAATAAGGAGAGAAGGTTATTGTAAAACCCTAATGAAAACTAAATACAAACATTTGGATCAATAAAGAAGGATCTACACAAAATTGTATAGATTATAATTACAATTGGAAGAATAGTAGGAAGATTATTGTGAAATCAAGACCAAAAGAGAATACAAACTACAAACATTTATAGTTGGTTGGACACAGAAGGGTGTACCTACAAAATCATTACAAGTGATGAGAGAAGAGGAAAGAGATGAGATTATTGTGAAAACCAGACCAAAAGTGAAATGAAAGAGGTAATCGATGTTATTTTATAAGGCTGGCGATTGGTATGCATAAATCAGAGATCCGGGGATGAGATGCTTCTTCAGCTCCTTGAATGGTAAAGGTTAAGAGAATGGTTGGCTAAGTATGGAGTGGTAATGGTAATCGAAGTCATGTACAATCTCAAGCTAACATAGTGGAAATTGTTATGGCATAATATTAGAGGTAGATAGTCCTAGATTTTGCAAAACCGATTTATAGAACGTAAAAAAGTCGATCGAATATTTTTATCTAGAATCCATTCTTCATATTTATTCGTCTTTACATGATTAATCTTCATGATCTATTTTTAATCAGAGATCACTGCAACTGTACAACGTAGGTATGATCAGCTGATTAAGATTAGTTAATATTGGTTAGTGCAACCCAACACATTGGTAATTCAAGTAATATATTTTACTTCTTCATTATTCTTCTGCTTCTTCTTATTCATATTCTTCTTCTTTTGTTTCTCTATTATTCCTCTTTTTGGTTACACTGTACTCTGAGATGACTAATCCTTTCATATTATTTCTTCTACTACCTCACTTACATTTTTCGCAAATCTCCCTCTCTCCCCGTTTATTTTTTCTCTTCTTCTTCTTCTTCTTTCTTTCTCGTACTTCACGCTTTATCTAGACATAATTTCCATCCTCCATCCTTCTTAGTCTCTATTATTACGTCTTTTTTCGCAACCATGAAGAGTGGATGAGAAATAATGAATAGTTGGGTGGTAACAGCAGTGAATATCAAATATACTTCGTGCAAAATTGACTGGCCGAAGATTTATATATTTACTGCAATATCGATATAACTTTCGGCGATTCGCACGCTCTAGAACAATCCTCACGTTTTCAAGTTGAAGAAATCGCGAGTCTGCTTTCATTCAGAAAACATGATACTCTTCGGAGTGGAAATATTGGAACGAAATCCACAGGGTAAGGTATATCCTTTTGAAAGATTTTGTCACTTGTGAATTGTGTTACACTAATGGAATAAGGTACATTATTATGTGTGATATTTTTATCGGGAAGTACCGGTAATAATTATTTTTCAAATACTGAGCTAAACCCATAACGTCTAGCCTACCTACTCAGTGAAACTAATAAGAATTTCCAGCTATGAAAATATTGATATATATATATATTATCTCATGAAATATGCTCTTATGCTGAAAAACCTCTACTTTTTTCTTAAGGGGATAACTTCATTTTTCAACTTATTGAATGGTTTTCTCGGAAATACTACAGGATAAACTATCTCTAACGCTATATATATTGTATGAATATATTGATGTATACATAATTCAAATACATACTACGAAAAATCGGATACTCAGAGTTTTCTGCCCTACGGACTCGTCTAAAAACGCTTCGTGTGGCTTAACCCTTGGACCTACTATTATTGTTTTTCAACGTGTTCTCTTCATGCTGTTCTGGATATTATAGGCCGTATTAATAATCAATTTTCAAGAACGTTCTTAGACATTAGGATTTATTTGCCTAGCAACAGATAACAGGAACCAACCAGAAGTATTCTTGTGTAGCTGACTCTTGGGCAATGAAAGCGTAATTAGCTGAGTTCTTTCTCAAGAAGCGTACTCAATAAAGACCCTTGAAGTATATCAATCATTACAGCCTGCCCGTGCCTTCATCCATGACTTTTATCCTTTAATGATGACTTTTCAGAGTGCCTGAAGCCGTCATCTGTTTGTGTGGTGCACCTGATTATTTTAAGAAGGAAATGCAAGTTGCAGGTTGATGTGGAATGTAATAGTATGCAGTTAGGTCATCATTATTAATTCTTGCCCAATAAATCAGTCGATAATCGGGTGGGCAGCTTCTCCCATATTGGGCAATATTTACATGCAGCACACATCAAATATAATCAATCTTACATGAAGATAAAATGGGTGGCTGAGCTTTAGTTCGGAACCAGTTCTTCTATAGTGAGATTCACTTCATTCTGTCAGCATTGAAAGCGTCAGATATGATGACAGTTGAAAGTGAACAAGCTTAGTCACAGCATCCTGTCGATGGATTAATGATTTATGTAAATGATGTGTTATCAGTTTAATACATACCAAATAGCTGGTGCATTCTATAGATAGCACGTCGTTGACCTTCTAGAATTGGTGATGCATGCTTTGAACATATATCTGGAAATAAAATAACAGCTGAAGTTTTTCTAGTAGATTTTTTTTATTTATTTGTTGCATTCTTTCAAAGGATTAATAATAATGAAATTCATATTTATTTCTAGAGGCTTGCAATTGTCTTCCACTAACTTTACTTAGAGCTGAGCTATTAGGATTGAGGAATGAGGATTCAATTGATTGATTCAATTGAATAGGCCTATTTTGATGAAGGACTGACTGAGTTGATAGATTGGAGGTCTGTGTCACTCTATATGTTCAGAGACTACAATATCCTATGAAAAGTGGTTATAGTTATGGTTACAAGAATGAACTTATTCCAAATATATCGTGTGATTAAACTTTTCAAACTAGTTTTCGTAACTTTATTTTTTCTACCTTCTTGTTTGTCTAGTTGTCTGATATCGCATCATTCTTTTCGAGGGTTGTTATTCACTTGAACTTTACGTAAACGAGATTACCTTCGTGAACTCACTTATTTATTTATTTTTATCGTTTATAAATCTGTAAAATATTTCAATTGATCCACATTGTGAATTGAGTACATTTTTTTTAAAATATTATTATTCGAAGATCTTCCTCCATAATGATCCATTTCTCACTTGGAGACACAACATTTATATTGATTTAGAGAGATGAGTAAAAATGTTCTCTCAATATCCAATATTATCAATTTTTTCGAAAAATGTTGGTGATATTGTTTGAACATCTTCCCCCATATTAGTTCATACCGAATAGATATTCTGAAATTTTACCCTTCATATCTAATAGCTTAGTATAGTTAGATTCACAGTAATAGAAGTAGTATGCTTTTTCACTTCCTCTGTTTCTTCCTGAACATATTTGAGTTTGTGAATTTTTCCTTTCAACGTTCTCTGTAGAGTGTTCACTGTTCAGTTTTCATACGTTTCCATTTATTGTGGTTTGTTGCACACTTTTTGTAAGTTTTTGGATCTGACGCCAACTTTTTGTTTTGGTGCAACCTTTTTGTAATTTTTTGAGCGGACACTAACGTTTTTTGGATTTTGTTGCAGACAGCGCATTTGAACCAGCCTCACGTGCCGGGTATGCCATACGACTTCAACTACGCAGTCAAGGACGACTATTACGGCACCGACTACTCGCACAACGCAGTCAGCGACGGCGACCAGGTGAAGGGAGAGTACCGTGTGCAGTTGCCAGACGGCCGTCTGCAGATCGTCAGCTATGTCGCCGACTGGGCCACCGGTTTCCACGCCGATGTCAGGTGCGTTCTGGCAGCTGGCCATCAAAGGCCACGTTTTGGGAACGGGAACATGTTGTAGAAGCAACCGGTGATCGCCGGTTGAAGTAACCGTTTTGGGAACATGTAGAAGCAACAGACCGGTGACCACCGGTTAAAACAACCGTTTTGGGAAAATGTTGTAGAAGCTACAGGTGTTTCACAACATCATGTCATAGAGAAAATATAGCATAAGAAGATATAGAACGAGAAGATATAGATATAGAACGTTTATGTTCCAAATTTCAAGTAAATTCTCTGTTAACTCAAGCCAATCACTGTCGACCACAGTCTATTTATTAGGCACCTAATTTGGCCAGGTGGGAGTGTAAGAACGGCACTGAGACTACCACCAACACATAGCTTCACGAAAAAGAACTGCTAGGACGATCGACTTGAGTGAACAGTGAAATTTGGAGCGTAAACGCCCTATACCATGGGATATAATCTTACCAGTTCAGAAATAATATTATTATACGTTTTAATGAAACTATTCATAGATACTCGATTGAGTGGGTTATCCTGAGTGGGAATTGTCCAATCAGAAATTGTGGAGAATCGAACTCATAGATTATTGCTTCACTGTGCCAATCAATTTCACTCATACTGATAATTATGTGGGAATCCAGTTGAAAGCTGTAGGTTGAAAGCTGCACTCATCTCTCATAACCATCCATCTCACCTCACCCATGCACAAGGCTGGAGCTCATGAAAGCATTACTCACAAGCGAAAAAGTGTGATTCTATGAATGAAATATACTCACTAACATACTTAAAAGAAACAGATTTAGGGGGTGGCTAGTAACTAGCCCTGTTCACCCCTGTCAAGTACCGTAAAACGGGGTTACTTAAGCCTACAGGGTAACAAAAGCCATTTTGCAAGGTAAATTTCAAGAGCCCATGTTGGTAACACTGATTTCAGAAATCCTGGATGTTTATAGATCTATGAGTTGGAAATTGTACAAACTTCAAGCTGATGCAAAAAAAAATGACAGATTTGAAGTAAAGCATTAAAAAGTTTTATTATTTGGAGGAAATTTGTACCAAATTTTATACCCATCATAACTTTATTTGTCCATCCCAGTCTGTTCTCTTTCAAGTTTAGTAACTATTTCGAAACATAACCTCAATTGTCTGTCTAGATGATGCATCAGTTAGTTCTCCAATTTTGAGGTTATTTTTTTCCTGATGCTTCTCTTTTCTCAGCTGGTCTGTCTACGGGGTAACAAAAGCCACAAGAAAAGCCACACTTTTTTGTATGAGTTGAAATGATCATTTATGGTAATCTAGAAAATGTAAATAATTCTTCAAACTATTATTTTTCTCATTTAAAACATGAATTTTGCTTCTTTTAGTCTAGTGTATGGATTTAGTTGCTCTAGAAGTGTTAAACTTGAGCCAAAATCTCATTCATTCACTCATTTAATCTTAAAAATAAAAATTGTATTATTTTTCTCCATTAAATTCAGTTTTTTAAACATGAATATTGTTTCTCTTAGTCTAGTGTATGGAATTAGTTACCCCAGGAGTATTCAACTTGAGCCAAACATTCATTTAACATACCTGGTTTTTGTTACCCCATTCCAGGGGAAACTTAGACCACCATGTTTTTTATATTTTTTCAGGTGAAAATTGTTCAAATATTTTTTTATTACATGAAACAATAAGTCAAGATACAGACCCAAGTTTTGCACTAAGTTTCAAATCTGTAAATTGATTGGTCTAGATTCACCAGGTGTTTGAATTTTAAAAGTGGCCTAAGTAACCCCGTTTTACGGTAACTAGTTTGTTCTTTTTTTAGCAATAATCGTTCACAATTGGACAAAATAAGCATAATAAAATTAGTAGAATTGATGGTGATGTTGTGAAATCTCTCCATGATAAGAAAACAAAGATATTGTCAAATTTCACTAAAAATTTATTAAAACTTTAAAACAGAAAAATGAAACCATGGTTCTGTTTTAAAGTTTTAATAAATTTTTAGTGAAATTTTACAATATCTTTGTTTTCTTATCATTAAAATAAGCATAGCTTGAGTTTGATTTTCGCGTACAATTCAGAGACATTTCATTTTAGTAAGTTCATAAAGTTAAAATCTTACAATATTATCAATCATTCTATCAAAAATTTCGCTTTTCCAGATACGAGGGACAGGCCTCCTACCCTGAAGCCAACAAGGGAGGTTACCCAGCAGCTGGAGCCCCTGCGGCCGCCTATGGTCCCCCACCCAGCCAAGGATACTAAGGACTATCCTCGAGGATCAACACCTTCCCTAAGGATATCTCAGCCTGCTCCCAAATGCCTCAGCAACATGGAATTACTAGCACGGATTTTCAAAATTTGAATTAATATTTCTGTTTTTATTTTTCAAGTTAACTGTGTTGGACCAAGCGTGATCAAATTTAATCCGGGATTTGCACAGTGCCCATAAATTATCATCTGATTTGGGCCAAGATTGTTGATCCCTGTTGGTACAATCAGGTCGAAATTCTTCGAGTCAAGTGATTGCTTACTGATGAGTTCCAACTGAAAGTTAATCTATGTTCATTTTCTGAATGCCCGATAACTACTTCATCCATTTTATAAACTCAATTATTTTATGGCTCGTTGAAATCCTATTTCCACTTGCTATGTCAATATCTATTGATTAAGTTGTCGATCTTCGATTGGGAATAGATTATTGCTTTAAATTGAAAACAAATTAATAAATAAGTGAAGTGGCGTCTGTTGTACTGACAATATTTTCGTAGACTACAGTTGATATCATTTTCAAGATTCCATTTTGTTTGGATGAGATAAATTATTTGTAAATTCCATAGAAGAATTTCTACTATAATTTTGTTAAATTTGTTATGATCGATTCATTTTGTGAAATTGAATCTTTTTTATTTTGTATTTATCAAGATGATTCCTGTTGATTGGAGTTGCCACTAAAATTAGAGCAAGTAGTAGACACCTATCATAGCTTTGGGAGTAGTACTGAGAAACATCGATTTTTACCTGACAGATATTGTTTTGTTGTAATTCAACTGGAGTAAATCATAATTCACCACAGAATATTATTTGGTCTCAGAATTAATGTGTGAGAGAAGGAGAGAACTAGGCCACTGCTCTGAAATAACTTCACTTTTGAAAAGAGCAAGTAAAGACACAACATATCAATCCACACTAAATCTTTTGAACATTTCGAAGGTAGAAATTGAGTTTTCACATTGGATACGGTAATTTTTCTGGAGACATAATATTTCTATGAGGAATTAAGATTTACTTGTTGAATCACAAATCACAAACATGTAAAATGTGGATTCAAATTTTGGCCATTCCTATTTCTCTCAAGCAGAATTCTTGTAAAGAGTTGTATAAATTTTTACAATTCCTGTATAAGTTTTTTACAACTATATTATAGGTTAGTAATGATAATTATTCTGCTCCGAAAGTTGGAGTAACTCAAGAATGATTATATCTGTGAATATTTTTTGTATTATTATTTATAATAGAGATTAGTCTATGTGTTGTGCTCTCTATGTTATATGTGTACATAATTTCCGTAATCAATTATATAATATGGTCTTAGCCTAATATGAGTATTTTCCAATGCTTGACTAGTAAGCCCTACAGCTTAACTCCATCCCTTTATTACCCTTGCCGTTTGATAGATTTCATATTCCTTATAATATATATAAAATTTCAGATACTACCTGTTTCCTATACAGAATAAGGCGAACTATATATTTGTTGCACCCTTCAGTCTGCTAGTGCTACCTGGTCGCGGGTTCGAATCCCGCCGAATTCCATCGAATAGGCATGGACGTTTGATCATCCCATAAATCACCCTCGCACTTCCCATTACCCACGCACAAGCAAAAACCTTATGTGGGCATCATCCGCAATAAAAAAAACTTTTATCAGAAGTTCTTCAATACGTTAGATAGCCTACTTCCAAAATAAATTTATTTAATATGGATTTACTTTCAATAAATATAACAAATTGAAATTATAGCAAATGTGTAAATATTCATTATTGCTTTAAGATGAAGTAGGCCTACTTTTGATACTGTAACTATTACCGGAACTTTGAACTGTTGAACTGTGTTTACCAATAGCTTACCAATTAAAACTCATAATACGAAAATAAACTTCCCTGGTGATAGTATATATCTTAGAGCAAATCAAACCAGATTTAACCAATAATTGTTAGTTGTCAATATCTTAATTGATAGACTAAATATTCTACCAGACTGACACATCCACAAAGTTTCCAAGAGTTACCTCAGAAAGACTGAAGTTAATTCAGTTTGAATAATTACCGTAATCAACTGAAAAGGAATCAAAACTTTAGACTACTCTCTGATACCACTGAAGAAATATGTATGTAATATAGTTGAATAAATCATATTTTTCTCTTTCATGATAGAATTTTACCATTTTATTATTGGTGCAATATCATTATTTTCAATGATAACATTTTAGTTTGTATATGACAGTGTCGAACGAGCCAGTATTTCTATAATATAAGAGCAAGAAATTTGATAGAAAATTAATAATGTGAATTAATTTGTACTGAATAAATGAAGTTAATACTTGAAATGATCTGTCATTTTTTCACCCATTATACTAAATATGTTTATTAAAATTATCACAAAGGCCTGGTATAGTATATCACATATTTGATGTATAGGCCTAATTTATTGTAATAAGTGATTCTAAAAGCTGAAGCAATTCTCTTCTTTTAATTCATAAAGTACACCTTCATGGATATTTTCATAACAAGTGATTGATATTCATGAAATATGTATCATATTCATATCTATATCCTCCTTGATATGAACCTATTATACAGTAGAGACTGGGACAAGCTACAGATAGTTTGGCCATTGACGGTGACGCTTCCGATTGGCTAGCTCGATCATGTGGTACAAATCACTACCACCAAGATTTACATGTTTGTAAATTTAGGTGTTAGTGTACAAATCTACCATTCAAACAAACTTATCGCGATATTGAAATTTGCAATAATATTGTAAATTATTTATAAAAATTATTTTACCGATTGGAAACATATTTTGAACGTACGATGAGTTCTGTAAAGCATTTTCGAATGTGAATTAATTATTGGTTAGACAGGACCCTAATTGATTTTGAAATTATGAATAAAATTTTGATTTGATTTTTTTAGTAGCTCAAACTTCTCAATGAAAGATTAATTATAAATATTCGAATTAATCCAACAAATAATAATAAAATAAATCTATCCGAAGATGATATTTGTATCTTCATTTAAGCTAATGTTGAAGAACAGTGCTGCAAGAAAATCCTACCTGTTTGAAAAGACTGACTAATTTTAGAAAATAATTGAGCAAGTTTATTCAAAGATGCATATATCATCAGATGGACGATCAATCTAGTTTCGCATCAATCTAATCCATGCATTATTCGCACAAAAAATTATGTTTTTGTTTTAATATAAATTTATTGCGTTTTTTAATCATCTTCAACTCAAGAAGTTGCTATACGAACAATAGAACATATTAAAAATGGAACATAAGAAGGTAGGTAGTGCACAGTAGTCTAAATTGTCATGATATAAAAAACGTTCATAAGCAACAATGATACTGCAATAATTGAGGAAAAATTATATATTAGGTAGAATAGGAAATAGTAGTAGAATACATATGGAATAGATAATGGAACTTGTTTTTTGGAACTCACTAATGGTGACTTGTTTTTTTTGCCAGAGTGGTCAATTTTAGGAAACAACTCAACTATTTTACATTTATCCCACAAACTTTTTCAAAGTTCTAATTTCTTTTGGACTTAATCAAATAGGAATAAGTGTTTAGACATTTTTTAGGAGATGTAGCTATCGAGTTGTTTTGAAAAAAATTGCTCGTTTTTGGAGGAAATTGCTCAATACAGTTTCTCAGAGTAGCCTACAACAATTTTATCGTTAAGAAATGTGCTATATCGGATGAGATAGTTAATTTTGGAAGATTTATTTGAAGTTCACAAAAAACATACAGTAGCCGAGATTATAAAAACAGAATAAATTTTATTCAAATATAATAATATTAATGACAAAAAATTCTCAACACATTTAATCCAATAAGAAAGAGTTTTAATACAAAAGTTCCATCAAAGTATAATATTATTGCTCAAAATTTAGTTTTTGATCTAATAGACTACTATTAGAGATGTAAAGTTCAATAGTAGAGGAAAGGCACATTATTAATTATTAATTTTATAGATTCAAAATATTACCCCAATAAATTACCTCAAATAAGTAATTTTATGAAAAATCACAATAAAAGAATCAAGTACCATGAAAACTCACACTAAAAGAATCAAGTACCATGAAAACTTGCTCTAATGAAACATTTTTATTCTACCCTTGTCACAAATACTTGCTTCTATTGAATGCAATATCAAGATTGTTTAGAATTAGATAAGGATAAAAAAATTATTCAACTTTGAGTATTATAGCATAGAAAGAAGTTAGCATACACATGGTGTATCTTTTTTCCAAGATTTCACATTTGAAATATTTTACTCAATTTTAAATTTGAAATTCCACTCAAACTACAAATATTATTGATTATGGAAAAATGCATGCACTATTAAAAAAAGAATAGTGTATTGAGAGATTTTTAAAAACTAGTGATAAAATACCTATGAGTGCTTAACGATGTATTTTTAATGAATTATAAATGAATTATAATTTTTGCTGCATTCGTTGAAATCAAATACAACTCAACACAAAATAAAACATTAAGAAATTATTAAGCATTATTACATACATACTTATAGTTGGATACAAAAATGTATAATAAAGAAATCTACACATGTCATTTTACCCTGTTGAAGTATTAAAACCACTAATGAGTTTTATCTTATAAATTAAAACTATTTACGTATTAATCATGCTTTAAAAATCATAAAATTAAATTATTTTGCAAATAAAATTAAACAATATATCATTATCTATGAAGAATAATACTCGAATGTGAAGGAATTCCCGTAAAATCAAAATGCTTGAGTACCAAGAATGAACAAGATTCATTCTATTATTTACAATAAATGAATAAATAATACTTAGGCTATTATTATCCCATATTATTCATGAAACCTATAATACGTCAATATAATAATTTGATTATTCCTTTTTTATACAAGAAATGCAAATAATATAAAGTTACTGATAAAAATAACCATAAATCTTATGTGCTAATAATTACTTGTAAACATTATCATGTTTTACAAAGTAATACTAGAACATCATAACAATTTTATATATTTAATTTGTCAACAATAGTTGACAAATCATCGACTACAATAAATTTTATTTATTGTCAAAATAGTATTTATTACAATATTAGGAACTTGTTTCCCTATATTTTCAATTACAACTTATTAAGGTGCGTACAGATATACACGCGCCGCGAACATGAGCAATTCACTTTTAATCAGCTGACTATATCTGTATTTTTACAGAAACGGTAAGATACAGATATAAAAAGCTTGGCATCAGCTGATTAAAAGTGAATTGTTCATGTTCGCGGCGCGTGTATATCTGTACGCACCTCTATATACTCAAGATTCAAGACACAAAATGAAAAATCTAACCCAAATTGAATTATAAATAAGTAATAAATATAAATAATGTTTTGATTAGAGTTTTTTATCTTTATGACAAAAACACTAACATAAGATGCGAATCCCATACAATTGAATTGTGAATAATGAAGAATAATTATTGATAGCCTAATGGTTTTGTTTTTTTTTTCATTTCTAATCGTACGGTTCGTAACAGTTATTGATGAAATTATTGTCTGTATGCTGCGAGTTTCCTCACACAAGGTACAATTTATATAATATTTTTTCAAAAGATTTTATATAGTTCATATATGGATTTTCAGCCATTATATTCATAAGTGAATAATAATTTATGAGGCACTCTCTGGCACTGGAAAACGTTTCAAACGTTAACTTGTATGACTTCTCCATTGAAAATAATGAGATCGTAATAAACTATATTATTTTACAATATACGATTGTCTTTATAAATACAATTTCAAATCTAGTAGCTCATATTGCTTATTATTATTAATTATTGCTTTTCAATGCTTTTATTCGTGATATTATACGTTATTTTCTGTATCCTATGCCTTCTCAAAAAATATATGGGTGTAAAATAGCAGCCCTCAACAGATTATGTAGGTACAAACAATCGAACATTACAAAACCTGATAACCCTAAACGTAGTGTACCGAAATTGAAAAAAAAATTACAGAAGTGATCAATTAAGTTGTTTTAAAAATACATTACCTACCTACGTATCAGAATACGGTTTCGAATACTAATTTATTGTACTTTTAGGTTGTGAAACCCGCTACTTGGTCTTCATAAATATTAATTTTTATTTTTCCCACACGTAGATAATAATTTCGTATTGCTGTTTGGAATGTTACGGAAGGAATGTAACCGTTTTAAAAGTAAAGTGAGTTAATGTTCAAATTTCAACCATCATTTAGAACTACAATAAATATATAAAAAAAGATGCATAAAATAGGGTTCCCGTTTTACAGGATAATTGAGGTGACAATATTCATACCGTAATCATTAGTCTCGATTATCAGTTATACATAAAAAGTTCCAAACTTTGACAAAAAATATAATATTATGGAATGTTACGGTATGGTATGATATACTGTATTCCCTAATTTGGTATCATATATTACAAATAAACATTTTATTTCGTTTTTTCTATAGATTGGAAGACATTCTCTATGATATCCTCAACTCATGGAATGCATTATGGTACAATAGTTATTGCATTTTCGAAATGAAGTATCAAATTAATATATTAATATGTGTTGATGCCACATAGCTGGTGGTAGAGTTACATCAATATGATTTTAATCATTCTCCTGTTTTTTCTCCAGCATTGGTTTGTAGACCATGCCTGAAAAAAATACAAAATCTGGTGAAGATAATTTAAAATAATATATTTTATATACATTACATTAATCTGTAAGATTAATATTTGTTGATTCCACATAACTGGTGGTATAGTTACATCAATATGATTTTAATCATTCTCCTGTTTTTTCTCCAGCATTGGTTTGTAGATCATGCCTGAAAAAGTTTCGAAAATTTTTTTAAATTAGAGGCTCTGCTAACTCATCTTTTTGGAGTGTAATATCCTCTTAACCACTCATATATAAGTAAACCTTGAATAATACTACGGATATTAGAAAAACGAAATATGCATTTAAATTTTTAATTCACACTGAATTAAAGTTTAATTAATTTATCCGATAAAAAAAATTCTACAAGAAAATACTATAAGACAGTGTATGGGAGATGGGAGTATACTATGTATGAATACTATATGACAGTCCTATGGGAGGTTCACCTAAAATGGAAATTAGAGTGGAGCAAATCGATTTATTTTGATTCAAAGAATCAAAAAAATAATATAGATTATTTGGACTATTACATGGGACTAAGACTAGGCACACACCAGTTAGTCAAGACAAGACAAGACATGACCAGACACAATACTTCACATAGTTGCTTATGACGCAACTCACACTGATTACGATTAGTGATTTCATTTAGACATTTCTTCATAAGCAATGTGAGGAATTGTGACTGAACGTGTCTGATCATGTCTTGTCTTGTCTTGTCTAACTGGTGTGTGCCTAGCCTAGTCAACGTTGGTAGACAGTCTCAGTCTGTCAACTAACTTTAGGACTAAGTTACTCAATATTTCTTGCAAATAACAAATTAACTAGTTAATTGACTACTTCTTACAAATGAATTGACCAATTCACAATCCATTCAATTAAACAAGCTATTACGCTTTTACATAAAAATCTTCCATATCACATGCAATAAGCTTGAAACTTTTTACCAAAGCATATCAACATGTGCCTATGCATACCAACATGTAGGATTATGCAAGCAAGTATGGAAATAATATTGGGGCGTTTCATGAGAAAGTTTATTTTAACCAGAAGTTTCATGAAAGTGTCGAAATCAAAGGGGAGCGGCGACAATTAAGGTGTATTGCCACATATCCGTATCAGTGATCGTGTCCGGTTCAGAGAAAATATTTTTCCAATGAGCTTTAATTCAATATTCGCACTCATTCCGCATGAACCTTAAGGTGCACTTAGACTTATGCGCCACGAACAAGTGCATTTCGCTTTACATCTAATACTATGCTTATTATATCTGTGTCTAACTGTTTCGGTACGAATAAATTAATAAATATATTCTAAGCTAATCATCGACTGATTAAAAACGAAAAATGCTCGTGACGCATGTTTGTAAGCACCTTTACACCTTAACTTCTAGCTAAATTTATTGGAAATACTTACCATATTATTGTGAGGTTGGGGGGAGGAGGTGGACCACGAGCTATGCTAGAGGAGTCCGTGAGATGCAATTGGAATGAAAAAAATGTATTAAATATTAGGTGTTTCACCAAGGGTCACCCAAAATAACGGGTATTTAAAAAAATCGTAAAACAAAAGTGTGAGTGAGGGAAAAATAATTTTATCTATTATAATTAAATTCAAGCTTGCCATTTAAGAATCATTAATGACATTTCTCAGTTTTCGAAAATTACCTCCTGAAGCTTACTCCTGCACAAACTCACTGAAACCTATGTTGAATATTCTTCATTGATCACTGCAACATCTATTATATTATTATTGCATCAATAAATTATTGTTATTATTATTGATCGAATTTCGTGCGACATCCACACTGCACGGCAATCAATGGATGCTGTGCGAGTGAGTATAACATTTTTTCCTAACCGTGTCATCTCACTATTTGGTTACGTTTCCTGGCCCCATAGACCATAATATACCGCCATATTTGTCCACCTGCTATTTTCTTTTCGTGGAGCTCAAATTAAAAGCTATCACTACTCGATCAATAGGCCTGACTGTGTTGAATTATACCAGATATTTATTAAGAATAAAATCCACAATATATCAGTTGAAATGTTGCAGCGCACGATGAGGAATCTCCGACACAAGAGAGATTTCTCCGACACAAGATTTCAAGAGAGTATTCGTGCAGTTGTTGTTATTGTTATAGATAAAATTATTTTCTCCCTTCTCGCTTTCCTTTTAAGACGTTTCTAAAAGTTCTTGTTATTGATTCTAAATCACCCGTTATTATTTCGTATGATAACATATTTTTCCTGCATGAGCAGAGCTTTAGTAAACGTTACGGGTAGCTCCAGCGTCTAGCTTCTCTGTTTATTGTACTTGAAATACTCAGTTATAATTTTTTACAATACTGAAATTTCCAGTTCAAACCGATACTCAATTATAATATATAAGGTGATTGTTATACATTATGCTAATAAACATGCAGAATGATTCATAAAGATATTTATAAATGATGAAAAATTCAACAATAACACGGCTGAATTGAGAAAGTTTTTAGCTCAATAATTTTCCAGCAATCAATAAGTCAATTGTTGACCAAGCATAGAAAAACTTGAATAAAGGTTCATATTTAGTTTATTCAAGTAGTCAATACTGCGAAATGACAAGGTACCAATCATGTACGAGAGAAGCCATTTTATTTGCATAATGCTTTTTCAGAATTAATGCTAATTCAGGGGTGATGGCAGAGGTTACTTTTTAATATTGGTCTTTGCTACAATAGAGGCTTGATGAAGGGGTCTTCAAGAAAATTTTGTTGGAGACCCCTAGTTCATCTTTAGTGAGATTCTATGTGAGTATCATTCTATAGTTCAAACCGTGATCATTCCTTATGTACCGTATATCATCAATGCTGTATATTCAACCAATGCTGACATAGTAAACTAACACCTGATGGTTGAGTGTTACTGGAGATTGATAGCTGTAACAACCAAAACTGGTTCTATTTATCTTTTTTTTATAATTCTCAAAATTTAATGAATAGATGAGGTTGTGCACTTGAACCAAACCTGGTGTGTTAATCAATATATAACTGAGAACCAGTTACAAAGTCAAAGTGAACAATAAAACAGATAACAACCAAATAAATAAAAAGTCGATTGAGTTCAAAAGTTTATTAGCAAAAAGCCAGATTTCAATATAAGCTGAAAGCATTATGAAAAACTTAACTTAATTCCTTCAATTATGTATCCACTGCCGCATTCTTATTTACAAACATTTAGCAAATGTGATACATGCTTCCCACTCTCGTGAAATGAATCATACTTACAAATTCATATATTTGCTTTTGGAAAACGTATTATCAAAAATAAATAAATTAATTAATAAACTAATAACAATACTGATAGATGTAGAATACTAAAATTGGAGAATGGCATGTTATGCTTCTTTAACATGATACAATTAACAAGGATATGAATTAGAACTATCGAATAGGGTATTCAAATACGTATTATTAGATTCAGAGTACCATAATCAACGTCAACATGGAATCACAAGAGTATGAATTTTTTTCAGTTCATCAGAGATTGACAATGGTGTAACAACCGAAGCCGGTCTTTCTACTTTTAATAAAATCTGAGGTTTTTGACAATTCTTAGTATTTTTATTTAGTATGAAAATTTTAAATATAATATGGCTCAATTATCGTCTTCACAAATACAGAATATTCTGTAGGCAATAAATGTAGTGATACAACTTAATGTAATAAGTAAATTTCGAGGGACCTGGTTGGCTCAGGGCTGGTGTTAGTTTTCAGGTTGCACCTGATCAATATCAGGGCCTCTGACATGACTTAGTGACTGCTTTTAGACAGCCGGTACCGACAGCTTAACGTGTTTGTCCGTAACACGGGAAATATATCTGGCCTGGCCGAGTTTCGATAAACCAGGGCCTCTGGAAAGCCAAATTTTTTTTTTTTTTTTTAAACATCTTTATTGCCCATAAAAACAAAATACAAAAAAATAAAAAACTTACAAAAGAAATATTCTAGATTATATTAATATATTATGCTATTTTACATATAAATTAAAATTACATGGCACCACCCAGCAAGGGCAAAACCCTGACCGCTGAGTGAGAGTATCAGCTGTTAGACAATATAAAAAATTTATTTACTAATAATCAAAGCTACAAAAAAATCGAAGTTAACAATAAATTACTAGTCTTGTAATTATAATATTTGACTGATGTCGAAGAAAAAATTTTGTATCACCCACTTATTTATCTGTTCCATCCTCTGTCTACCCCTATTAGAAAGATATTCTGACAATGCATTTGGCATTATATTTATTATTTTTGAGCTAAGATACCCCAATTGTCTTCTCACTATTGTCAAATCTGAATAGTTAATATTATAAATGTTATGAGATGTAACTCTCAGGTTATACATAGAAACGTTATTATTCACTGTAAATTCCTCCTTCCTCATCCATGCATAATAGAGAAGTTTCTTTATATAAATTTGACGTACTGTCATCACTTTAAATTCGGCAAATGTTTCACTACTAGAAAAAGCCCTTGGCTTATTAAGAATTGCTTTTATTATCATTTTTTGAAATGTAAAAATTTTATTCATGAAAACATCATACGCTCCTCCCCATACCACTAACCCATATTGCAGCACCGATTGAACATAGGCAAAGTAAAGGACCCTAAGTAATTTAATGTCTAATATTTTACGGACTTTATAAAAGATAAAGGAAATAAATTTTAAGCGTTTACAAATATATTCTATATGAGGCTCCCACTTAAGGTTACAATCAACCATGATGCCCAGATACTTTATAGATTTTTCATTTTTTAGTTTAGGGCATGCACAATCCTTCCATTTTTCAAAATCACAATTTGTATGTATTTTTAAATTCATAGCATCATTTGGTTGACCAACTATTGTAGGAGAAAATGTAATATATTTAGTTTTTGATGTATTATACTCAATGTATTAATATCAAGCCATTGTTTAACCATGGATATTACTCTTTCTGCTCTCGAGTACGTCTCTAACCATGAGCGGTCCTTAACTATTACAGCCGTATCGTCAGCAAAGGAAATTATTTTCGAACTATCAATATTTAGTTTAAAGATGTCGTTGATATAGAGTAAAAATAAAATCGGGGACAAGACGGTACCTTGTGGTAATCCAAAGTCGTTAAGTTTTATAGTGTTTGATTTGTAACTGTTGTTATCAGAAATTAATTGTGTCCGATCACTTAAATAATTCTTAAATAATTCAAGGTGGAGTCCTCTAATCCCGTACCTCTCCAATTTTTTTAGTAATTTATTGTGGGGTATGGTATCATAGGCTTTTGCCAGGTCAATCATTATAGCTAGACATTTGTTGTTATTGGAAGACATGGCTTCAGAAACTTCATTTGTAAAGGCGGCCAGAGCATCCTCAGTATTTTTGTTACTTTGGAAGCCATATTGATCCTTATGAATTATGTTGTGATTGTTTATAAAACCCATCAATCTAGTTTTGATTGCTTTCTCCATTATTTTTGCTAGATTACTGATTAAACTTATGGGTCTATAATTCTCCGGAATTATAGATGAAACATAAAGGTTCTGCAAATTGACTGTAGTCACTCCATATTATTTTAATGAAAGAGACCTTTCTATGGATGACTTGGAATTCAAATTCAAATATTCTTTATCCATAAAAAATACAGGTTACATTGTAATACAGAGCATGTTTTACTGGAATACCCCAACAAGACTATTCGTCTGAGTAAAAGGGGTGGGTTCCTGTTACAGTGAGTAGCCAATAGTCTATTCATAATGTCCATATACTAGAATGTCCAACTTTGTTAACAAGAAGAAGGTAAGTATAAAATAGTTTGTATTATAATTATGAAATTACATTATTACATTGTTCATTGAGGAAATTTGATAAACAGGAAATGATTGATCAGAGTAACATAATTGAACTATGAATGAATTCTTACGATTCAATGAGTGGGTATTTTGTATATACGTATTGTAAAAAAATGATAGTATAAAAATATAAAAATTACCGAGGAACAGGAACCAGCCGATTCCCCTGTGACCATTAAAAATAATATAGTAATGAAGAAATGTATATCTATAAAAGATTAAATAAAGTATGTGGTAAATATAAAGAGAAGAAAGGTAAGAAAATTTATAAGCTCTCAAAAATGAAAAAATCTATGTATGTATAAGAAAAGCTATCAAATTAATAGTGATGATCTTAGTGCCAATAAACAGACTGAAGCAGGCTTTCTGACGACTCCCAGCCCAGGCGGTATAGCCACCCCTCCACCTTACGCTTGATTGCAGCCACACTGCATTCATCCATATCAGCTCTTATCTCAGCGGGCAAATAACGATAGACCATTTGAGCCAAATAAAAAGACGTATCATATAAATGGAAAGTATCATATTAATAGAAAACCAAATAACTTATTATAAGTACTTGATGAATGATAGTATTTGGAATATTTGAAAATAATATTTCAGAAATTATATACAAAACAATCAATACACCATGTTCCTTTTCCTATAAGCTCGTTAGTAAAAGAGTGGTTAGTACGAAAGAGTATAAAGATCTTTTTAGAAATTAAGAAAGCGGGTTAAGCCCGCCAAATCTGTAAGGCCCGGTTGCACAAAAGCCGGCTAAATTTTAACCGTGATTAATTTCACGAGAACCAATCAGAGAAGGCCTTTTTAGAAAAGACGGCTTCTCTGATTGGTTCTCGTGAAATTAATCACGGTTAAAATTTAACCGGCTTTTGTGAAACCGGCACTAAGTGAGCTAATGTAACCTACCATAAATTATTATTGTTACCATAAATAAATGAAATAACTTTAAAAAATGAAAATATATTTAAGCGTAATAAATTAAGCCTTAGCTGAGGGTTTAACCGGGCAATTCCAATTTCTGGAAAGAATTCAGCTCTAAATCTAAAAATAACGAAAGCCTTCCATAAGACTTATTGTATTAATACTTCACATTACTTTACTTGAATTTCATCATTATCAACAGATGAACATCAAGAATAAAAAATATGATCAATCTCATATTATTAATGTTTGGACCTTAATTTACTTATCATTTATTTGTTTTGATTGTGAATCAAAATTAGCTAGTTTTAACTCTTAGTATCCCGGTATAAAATGATTGTCACATTCTTCAAAGCACTTAAGCAATAATGAAGCCATCACAGATTTGAAAAGCCATTTCACCGTTTTTCCTGTGATCATTCAGTCCATTTCCAAGCAAACCCATTGCATTTCGAAAGCCAAGCGCAAATAGAATGAGTTCAGTTGTCTTTACCTTCTTCCAGAACACACATAAACATTTTTGCACAGGTTGAGTTCAAATAATCTGAAAAATAAATGATAATTTTCAATCATTAAATAGTTCAAATCTCAAGACACTTCAGATACTTAGTGTTCACCAGTTTTTAAAACAAATTATAGATTCACTTCAGTTTTCAAAATTATACATTGTTATTGTAATAGATTTGCGTGACTGTATCAAATTAAACTAATATTGCCAAGAAGCTGCTGATGAGAGGATTTTGCTGAATTACAAAACATTGATCGTACATTTTCATATTGTTGTCTGAATCGTATATTATTGGGACATGATGAATATGAAATTTGAGAGATGGTTTACATCTGACATGGAATGAGTTTCAGAAAGAGAAGCTGACCAACTTGGCCAACAAGCGGTCACCCGTCCAACAAAAAAGCCAAACACTTGTTTTAATATTCTCAGGATCGAGATTCAACGTCCAATTATGTATGTTTTCTTCTTTCTGATAGAAAAGCATTACAAGGTAATGAGATTGACTAAAATAAAGAAAAAATATATAATTTGAAGAAGTCAAGGAATAGAATATCAATAACGAACTTCTATATTTGTATCAGTGAGAACCGTTATTGAACTTTTTCCTTCTCTATTCAGAAATAAATTCATTTCATTTCACTTCATCAAATGAACGATAACTGATACAATCAAAATTGAAGTTCTAGAAAAGTAATACAACTTCATGAAAGTCAATATGGCCGATTGGAATAAATTATATAAGATTTGGTTCAGCTATACAAATATTTAGGATCACCATATTAGTATATTTGATGCTTAACCCATCTACCCAATTCCCTGTCTATTTTTTGCGGCTGAAATGTAAAATTCTAGAAGGAAAAGACTGCAAATGTCCAACTCGATTAATGAACTGGTTCCCATAGACATTCAGGTAAACTTTGTTTTGTCTCTTTGCTGAATTTCCCAACATTTATTGTTGGAATTATTGACATGAATTGGAGAAAGACAAAAAAACGAACGTTGAGCTATTTCTCTCCCGAATTGAGATAAAATAACTCAGTCAGAAATAAGGTTTGGTCTCAACTTCCACACAATACCTTACAACAATCAAAATAATTCCCAGTGGAAAAATATGAATACCAAAAATTTAGAATTTGTTGAAGTAATGCGATGAACCTCTTTCTGTTTCAATATGTGCATGTACTTTATTCATTCATTCATTCTTTATTCATTCATTGATACAATAAGTACATCATCAAAATGATAAGGAGAGAAAAAATAAGGTGACCTTGTGCTATTCCTCTCTCGAATTTAGAAAGGGTTACACATAGTCCGAAATAGGTCAAGTCTTGTTGTTCTTCACTTCACAAACTTTCAGTCCTTAAATATGTTCTCAAAGTAGATTTTAGTACAGTATCTCAAATAAATAATTCGTGAAGCAGCCTGTCACTGGGACAAAAGTAGGCACCACTAGTTGTCGTAGGAGCCCAAATTGGAAATGCCCGAAACTCAAATATATACTTTTTTTTTGCATTTTCAATTCCATGTTCCTGTGATACCTAGTGAAAACTTCTATTGTTACCGTGTATAGCGTACTTGACAAACTAGGAAAAATATTGGTGAAAATAAGCATCTGCCCCAAAATAATGTCTACATTATCTAAATAAATTATTAAAATGAATTGTCAACTGACTGGATGTCTTCTGTATCCACTGCGGCTTCTTGTTCCATTCGATGAATATGTAGTAAACCGGGATGCCTGAGAGGGTGATGATGAGGCCGACACACACTTCCTGTGGCCGCTCCAACACCGGCAGCGTCACCAGAAACACGCAGATCACAAAGAATGCTATCGGCAGCAGGATGTTCACCTGGCATACAAATGCATCACAGTTCAATCGTAACATACTAATTTTATCAGATATATTGGAGGAAATCAAGATGAAATAGAAAAATGTTGTCTATTCAACATGGAAAATTCTACACTATCTCTGTTAAATTTATAGACAAACAAGATTGAATGGAATAAATCTCCATTTAGGACGAATACACGGCAAGGCAATCGAAATACGAATTATAAACAGAAAAGCTACGTTTGTAATCATTATCATCACGTTTCAACAATTTTAATGAATTTATTAAATTATACATTGATAGATACAATATCATTCTCAACTATGAATGATTGGGAAAGGAACAACAGGCTTAAAGCCCAAAATTTGGAAAGGAATTGTTCAAAAATAAATTATGTTTATCACTTCATAAGTTTTGTCCAATTTTGAGTCCAAAATATTTATAAACTAGGAATTTAGAATTTAGATAAGTTGAAAACCAAATTAAATAAAAATATTTCATTAAACCATCACTTATAAATGGAAAATTCAAATAGATTCATTTATCCATTTCGAATGGATGCATTAATCAGTGCAATTTTGTCGCAATATTTATAGAAAATTAATCAAATTTAATCGTAATAATATTAATAATTGAGAATGATGTACCTTGATGGGCCGATGTCGATCAGGCATTTTGTACCTGAGCCAGAGCAGACCCGACACTGAGATAAGAGTGAACAGCGCCTCCACAAAACTCACGTAGTTGATCAGCATGTAGATGTCCTCAATGAAAAGCAGTACAACTGTCACTATGCACTGCAATTCAAATAACAAATACAATACTGTAGCCTATAATCATATGAAATGAATAATTTGTTCAATGAGTAACTATAGATGGTTTAGTCACAAGAAAAAGCTTGAAATTGGGGACCGAACTTTTTCTCGTGACTGAACAGTGCTTGATCTGCTGATCCAAGGATGTTATATAGCTATTCACTATATCTATACAGATGGTATATATCTATACACTATTCTTGCTGCTGATCTGCCCTTGCGGTCGATCCAGCGCTCAGTCAATGAGGTACAACGACGTTCAACCAAATCTAGCAAGCGGCGGAAAATAAGGTCTTGAAAACAGTTTACTTTGCGATTATCCACAGTCACCTAGCCTATGGTATAATTTTGTGGGGAAATAGTCCTTTGGCTGGTAAACTTTTCCTGCTACAGAAGAGAGCCATTAGAATATTAAACAATGAAGAGCCACGTAGTCGTTGTAGACCATTGTTTATTGAGAATAAAATTCTGACTCTTCCTTCTATGTATGTCCTGGAATGTCTGTGTTATGTCAAAAAGAACCTGGATAAATTTAGCCTCAACTCTGATAGGCATACATACAATACAAGAGGGGCAAGTAATATAGGTGTCGAATGGTGCTCTTCCAGCGCATCATTGAGAAGTTTCAGGGCCCAATCTCTCAGATTTTATAATGCCCTTCCGTCATTGGTAAGAGACCTAGATGCCACCCAATATAAAGATAGAGTTAGGAAAGGCCTAATAAGAGGTGGACTTTACAAGATACCTGAATTTTATAAAATTTCACAGTCTATGTAAATCTGTTACTATTGTGTATGTTTAGGCTGTGTATACTTAGTTTGTAATCTTGTTTAATAAGTAAATTTTAGATGTAATTGTGTTTTAGCTGAGTAGACTTTTGTATTGTTAATTATTTTGTATTATTTTGTATACTTGTGACGATGACCAATGTTTATTGTAAACCAAATGGTAATAAATATATTATTATTATTATTATTATTATTATTGCTCGTACATGTGCACTGGTGCCAATAAACCAGAATTGTTTCAGTTGCTCTTTTATTTGGCACATCATATAAAATATTCTTTATAGCTGTAAGTTTGATTAAACAATAATTGGAACCTCGATATTCATTTATAACACCCTATAAAATTGAAAGGTTCAAAACCCAGAATTCAAAAATGAAATGGGACATTCTCATAACGTACCGATATACCTACTTTATTAATATTACATTCTCGTATAAGGAGTTTTGTAAACTGGGAATTAAGAGTTTAGATAAGTTAAAAACCAAATTAAATAAGAATATTTCACTAAACCATCACCATCTTAAACCAAATTCAACTGGAAAATACAAATAGATTCATTGATACAAATTGATCCATTTCGAATGGATGCATTAATCAGTGCAATTTTGTCGCAATATTTATAGAAAATTAATCAAATTTAATCGTAATAATATTAATAATATTGAGAATGATGTACCTTGATGGGCCGATGTCGGTCAGGCATTTTGTACCTGAGCCAGAGCAGACCCGACACTGAGATCAGAGTGAACAGCGCCTCCACAAAACTCACGTAGTTGATCAGCATGTAGATGTCTTCAATGAACAGCAGTACCACTGTCACTATGCACTGCAATTCAAACAAAAAATACAATACTGTAGCCTATAATCATATAAAATGAATAATTTGTTCAATGAGTAACTATAGATGGTTTATACACAAGAAAAAGCTTGAAATTGGGGACCGAACTTTTTCTCATGACTGAACAGTGCTTGATCTGCTGATCCAAGGATGTTATATAGCTATTCACTATATCTATACAGATGGTATATATCTATACACTATTCTTGCTGCTGATCTGCCCTTGCGGTCGATCCAGCGCTCAGTCAATGAGGTACAACGACGTTCAACCAAATCTAGCAAGCGGCGGAAAATAAGGTCTTGAAAACAGTTTACTTTGCGATTATCCACAGTCACCTAGCCTATGGTATAATTTTGTGGGGAAATAGTCCTTTGGCTGGTAAACTTTTCCTGCTACAGAAGAGAGCCATTAGAATATTAAACAATGAAGAGCCACGTAGTCGTTGTAGACCATTGTTTATTGAGAATAAAATTCTGACTCTTCCTTCTATGTATGTCCTGGAATGTCTGTGTTATGTCAAAAAGAACCTGGATAAATTTAGCCTCAACTCTGATAGGCATACATACAATACAAGAGGGGCAAGTAATATAGGTGTCGAATGGTGCTCTTCCAGCGCATCATTGAGAAGTTTCAGGGCCCAATCTCTCAGATTTTATAATGCCCTTCCGTCATTGGTAAGAGACCTAGATGCCACCCAATATAAAGATAGAGTTAGGAAAGGCCTAATAAGAGGTGGACTTTACAAGATACCTGAATTTTATAAAATTTCACAGTCTATGTAAATCTGTTACTATTGTGTATGTTTAGGCTGTGTATACTTAGTTTGTAATCTTGTTTAATAAGTAAATTTTAGATGTAATTGTGTTTTAGCTGAGTAGACTTTTGTATTGTTAATTATTTTGTATTATTTTGTATACTTGTGACGATGACCAATGTTTATTGTAAACCAAATGGTAATAAATATATTATTATTATTATTATTATTATTATTGCTCGTACATGTGCACTGGTGCCAATAAACCAGAATTGTTTCAGTTGCTCTTTTATTTGGCACATCATATAAAATATTCTTTATAGCTGTAAGTTTGATTAAACAATAATTGGAACCTCGATATTCATTTATAACACCCTATAAAATTGAAAGGTTCAAAACCCAGAATTCAAAAATGAAATGGGACATTCTCATAACGTACCGATATACCTACTTTATTAATATTACATTCTCGTATAAGGAGTTTTGTAAACTGGTAGAACATAACTGTAAAATGTGAATCATGATAATAAAAAACTGAGGTTCATTCTCAAGAATAGTCCACATGAATGTATTATGAGAAGATCTGATTGTATAATTATACAAATAATTATAAATCAACCATCATGTTTACTGTTTTATATTTATAAACTTGAGGGAAAAATTCTCAGGAGAGAACAACATGCTCAGCACAAAACTGTTCATCTCCTGAACTGTTATGAATAACGTATTTCAATAATATGGCCAATAATATGTTTCCACTTAAATAGATCTCAGTCCAATTTTAGATTTTATTCATTAGAGATTTTGAATTTAGATGGTAGAGAAACTAAATGTAAACTATTTAATTTCAAAATTTCACTTGATCAGTTGATTTATTTGAAGTTGATAAATATTATTCAAGTTATTATAACAATAAAACTCCAGCTATTTCATAAAACCACAACTCACTCACTGGAAGTATAGTTGACACAGTTCTAGAAAAAAATTCTTATTTAAACGATAAGTATAGCTTGAATGAATGGATGGAAATATATTTAGGTGACATCCGAACCACTCACCAGAAATATGAGCGAAGGCACGGGCGTGCAAGTGTCGACGTTGATGAGTGCAATGGCCTTGGGCAGATGTCCTTGTCGCGCGCCGACAAAGAAGAGTCGCGACGAAGCAAAAATCGCGCCGTTCAATGCGCCGAACGTCGAACACGCGACGAACGTGGGCATCGACCAAGCGAAACCGCCCAGCGCACGGTCCGCGAACGTCTAGCGAACAGATAACATTGGGGAATGTATTAGCACAGAAACAGAGTCCAAACAAATTAGACAAACAAAGTAGAGTGAACAGAAGTCAAATCATATCAAATCTTAATCAACACCAAGGGTCCCATCACACTTACATTTTTAGTGACTGAGAAGTCAATATTAAGCAGCTCTTGATGATAATAATTATTATTAAACTATTTAGACGCTAATCTTCTAGACAGGAATAAGCCGATATTATAAGCCAACTTATCTCTAAATTCGAACATGTTAGCTATCGTTTTATATTCAAAGTGGAAATAGTTTCAAAGCATGGAACTACAATCAATAGAATTGCCTTGTATATTTTAATATACATGGAAAGTACCAGGCCTATAGATTTAGAATAGTTATTTGTGCAACTAGTGCGCAAAGTGACAGTTTGCTGCACCGAAAGAAACGTTTACGCACGAGCCTCAGGCGAGGGCGGAATGGTTTCTTGAGTGCAGCAGAGGAACTTTGCGCACGTATTTCACATAAAAGTTTTCCTACAGTCACCATTGAATATGAGAAGTGGTTGATTATGGGTAAAATGATGGCTGAAATCCATCAAATGTTTGTCTGTATAATTTTGTTATTAATAACAACTTGAATTCATTTTAAACTTGATAATCCAATTGACAATTAATAATCGATAATATATTCAAATTGAAAATTAAATTAATCCAATTTGAAAATTTTAATAATTTTGAGAAAATCTTGATTTCTAAATAATTTTTCAACCAATCAATTTATGAATGAAAAAAATATTATTTGAAATAATGAATAATTAATAATATTCAAAATGTATAATTTAATGAGTTCTCATTTTTATTTATTTGAGAATCAGAAAAACAATATAGATAGAACAAATTCGCATTAAAAATACACGTCAACAGCTGATTGGGATGGCTGCAAGATAATACGCAAAGTATTATGAGTACGCAAAGTAATACTTTGCGCACTAGAGCGGAAAAGTGATTCTTTGCGTTCTGTAATCAGTGCAGGAATGGTCACTTTCCAAGGTAACTGTAGGAAAAAATCATAGAGCTACTCAATGCCAGATAAAAGGGGTTCTTGTAATCCAACTGTCTATTATTAGATCTGTTTATTATTGAAAGAGGAGGTTGAACAGAAGATAAAGTAGGTGATATTATATTAGTTCTATCTAAATTCTGAGCAGGAATCTCACATTTATGAGGACTTTTTAATGGAGTTTAATAATTGATTATATAGTTTATGGGCATTACAGAGTTTAGGGTTATGTTTTGAGGGATTCGATTAATTTACAGTATGCAGAAGCACTTCTTCTTTCTCTAAAGACGTGTCCCATGAAAAATGTATGAAAACCATTTCTCAAAGAAATAAGATACGTACCAAGGTACCTAGAATACAGTATACGCTATAGTGAGATTCATGTTATTAAATCAATGGAAATGATAGGACTTCAGGGTTGCCGATTTTCTTCGTTATCACTGCCTTCTATAGAAGATAGCTGATTCTTGTATATCTGATATAATATTAATTGTTGATTCTTGTTAATTATAAATTATATTTTATTCTTCAAGAAAATCTATTTTTCATGATTTAATAATACATTTTTATAAGTCAGATAGAATATTTAGATAATTAATTATATTTCTACATGGTCTAAAAGTAATCTGGCAACAGAGTGGAGGTAGGAAGGGTTGAGCTATCTGCTGTATTTAATGAGAGACATGGATACCAACATCAATGTTAATAAGGTCTTTATAACGTGGATCTCACTGTAGGAAAGAATCTACTCCAAGTTCTTATTTGTAAACTAACAAATCAAGGTCTCTTTGATTCGAAGGACCAAATAATTCTTAATTTTGGCTGATTTTATGTGAAGATTTCATCAACGCTGACACTGGATTTAGTGTCATAGACAAAAAATAATAAATTTTTGACGGAAAATAGTTATTTGTGCAACTAGTGCGCAAAGTGACAGTTTGCTGCACCGAAAGAAACGTTTACGCCCGAGCCGTAGGCGAGGGCGGAATGGTTTCTTGAGTGCAGCAGAGGAACTTTGCGCACGTATTTCACATTAAGTTTTTCCTACAGTTACCATTGAATAATTATGAAAAGTGGGTAATTATGGGTAAAATTGCCTGAAATGCATCAAATGTTTTTCTGTGTAATTTATTATTGATAAAAACCTTAATCCTAAAGTTCTCGTTGTCCTTGGTTATAATATATAATGAATAATAATTAGCGCGTTGTGCTTCGTTGCACCTCTGCTCACTATAGCAGCCACAGCAGTCACTGTTACCAACTTCATTTTGATTTTGCTGCACTGTTGCTCCATATAACCTACTAAGTATTTTGCGTTGCCATGTTGCAAATCTGGAGTGCAGAAAAATTTTTCCCGCACTAGAGCGGAAAAGTGATTCTTTGCGTTCTGTAATCAGTGCAGCAATGGACACTTTTCAACGTAACTGTAGGAAAAATGAATTTCTTACTTTTTTGAAGTTTGGTTTTACCCAAATCCAAATGTGATAAGAAAACCTCAAATAGTCTGATCTTGAAAGATAGCTTCTTCTCATCTGAATCAGTTATGTCTTGTTGAATCAAATGAAAAACTCAAGTGTTATAAATTATTTATTTTGACAATTAGGTGAAACTCACATTTATCATTTTTCGACATAGTCTCTTTGACGTGTTATGCAAGTGTTCCACTTCGTTGGAAGCACATGAATACCACGTTGAAAGAATTCTTTTGGTTGTGCTTGTAGCCACTTGTGCACCGCGGTTTTCACTTCTCCATCACTTTGGTAATGCTCGCCATCCATTCCATTCGGAAAAGCTTTCCAAACCCATGAAAGTCACTAGGGGCGAGGTCTGGAGAATAAGGTGGGTGAATGAGGCATTCAAATTTGATATCCTTGATAGTTTGAACTGAGAGACAGGTCGTATGTGGTCGGGCTGTAACAACACACCTGAAGTGAGAAGTCCTCACCGTCTACTCCTGATTTCTGGCCAAAGTTGAGTTTTTAAGCGATTTGAATGAGAAGTACTGTTTACTTTCATTCCCCTGTCAATGTGATCACATCGCAGAAGAGAGTCAGCAAGAGTTTTCCTGCTGATCGCTGAGTTTGGATTTTTTTTTGGTTTTGGTGATGTGCTATGGTGCCATTTCTTACTTGCCCTTTTTGTTTCGGTTGATGGTGATGTTTGTTTCTGGACAAACATGAATCACCATACTGTACTGTCATCCTGCTATGAATTTCCATTGGTTGGCACCTTCACTACTCAAGAAATGAATGACTGATAGCTGTTCTAATGCGGTGCATATTGATAATGGGGCAGCCATATTGTAACTGAAGTCACCGCTAGTTTTTCGTAGCAAGGTCACTGATGCACCTGGTAGTCATTGTGTGAGCTTCATCGAACATCCCTGCCAAATACCGGATCAATCCTACAACTTCTCAGAACTTTACAGCACTTTTAAGGTTTTCATTTGATTCACCCTCGTATTTGAAAGATCCATGAATAAATGATGGAATTTTCTTTTCGATACTCACCACAGCCACAGCATTGGAAGAAAGCAGGTCTACTTTTGGAAGAATGACAAAATAGGCCAAGTTGACAAGGCAATAGATCACAGTCACAAGGGGAATTGATATGCTGATGGCACGTGGAAGATTTCTGAAATTGATAACAAAAATAAAATTGAAATGGAAAGTTACAAAACGTTAATAATGATTAATTCCATCTCTATAA
This sequence comes from Nilaparvata lugens, assembly GCF_014356525.2. Classification (NCBI taxonomy): domain Eukaryota; kingdom Metazoa; phylum Arthropoda; class Insecta; order Hemiptera; family Delphacidae; genus Nilaparvata; species Nilaparvata lugens. The sequence goes on from NC_052506.1 coordinate 95,887,952, forward strand.
GATAATTCATATTTTCAAGATTTAATAATACACTTTCATGTAAAGATTAATATTGTGGTAGTTCATTATATTTCTACATAGTACAAACAATTTGACATAGGTTCAATATTGAAAAAGTATATAGAGAGGTTAATGCTTTGTCTAATGACAGACAAGGATAGCAAACCAATGTTAATCAAGTGATGACTTTATAACGTGAATCTGACTGCAGACAAAAATTAGTTAGTCGTAGTAGGGGGCATCATGAACAAGATTGAATAATTTGCAACCCAGCAGAAATCAAAAACTAAAAGGATAACCATCCATACCCAAATTTTATAATTTGACTTGAATGGAAAATATGTTTTTATAAATAAAAGGCAATCATTAGATCAATTAGCCTATTGATATTAGGAAATATGTTTTAATGAAAAAATGTTGTCTTGTGAAATTTTCTTCTTTTTTCTCTCAATTTTCTTTCTTTTATTTCTTCCTAATTAACCTGATAATTTAATGGTTCTTATAAATGACTTTGAAGAAGAAACGTTATTGGAATGCTATGACACTATCGAGATAAACAATATTTTTGATTATCGGCCAGACAGATCGGATTCTTCTCTCAATATATTACAAATGAATATTCGTAGTTTTGTGAAAAACTTTGATCAATTTATCTATGTTGTACAGAACTGCTTAACTGAATTTCATATTATAGTACTTACAGAAACTTGGATAACTCAAGATCATTCTTTCAAGTATAAATTAAATGGATACAAAATGATAAACAGGCCAGGGAAGCTCAATAAATGTGATGGCGTTTGTATTTTTGTAAGAGATGATTTCAAGGTTGATGTGATTGAATACGACATTCAGGAAACTAACTCTCTTATCATCAAGATAGAAATACCAAACACTAAGCAAGTTATAATCCTTATCGCATTGTACCGTTCTCCGGCATCGTCTGTTGATATATTTTTAAATAACTTGGACGAATGCTTGCAATACTTCAAAACTGATGAAAATGTTATTATCTTGGGAGATATGAATATTGACCTGAATAGTAATACAAATAAAGCAAACGAATACTTTAGCATTTTATCATCCATGGGATATAAATCCTACATAAATAAATCAACAAGAATAAATAATAATTCAGAATCTTGTATTGATCATATATTTTTAAAAATAAACATTTCAATTCTGATGATGTTACTGGTTTAATATTCAAAACAAATATCACGGATCATTTTTGCACATGTCTTCAAGTCGGAGTTACCAATAGTATTAAAAAAATAAATTGCGAACAACTTATTAAAAAAATAAATTATAATATACTCAAATCAAAATTGGAAAATGAGAATTGGGAATCTATGTTGAATTCTGAGTCAAATATTGATGAGCTGGTCGATGTTTTTACAAACACTCTCACTCAACATATAGAAAATAGCAGCACTTATAAAACTATACCTCATAAACTTAAACCTTTAAAACCTTGGATTACCAAAGGTCTAATAATTTCTATACGTACACGTGATAAAATGCATAAAAAACTAAGCAGGCAACCTTTCAATTACAATTTAAAATTAGAATAAACAGCCTACAAAAAACTTTTAAATAAATTAATAACTGATTGCAAATATGATTATTATAAAACAAGAATTGATGAATGTAAGGGTAATAGTAAAAAAACTTGGAAGTATATCAATGAAGTTATGAATAATGAAAAATCATCAACCAAGCCCAAAATTGATCCGAAAACTCTCAATGATCACTTTGTTCAGGTGGGAAAATCCTTTGCAGAAATACTCAAAAATGAAAATCTCAAAGACACATCATCAACCCTTAATACACATTCCACTTCAGCTCCTCTATCATCACCACATTCTTTTTTCTTTTTTCCAACAAATGAATATGAAATAATAAAGGTCATTAAAACACTAAAAAATAGCTCTGCTGCGGGCATTGACACTATAAGCAATATCTGTTTGAAAATAATTGCCTCATACATTGCTAAGCCACTTAACAAAATAGTAAATAAATGCTTCGCTGACGGCGTTTTCCCTGAAAAATTCAAAATTTCAAATATAATACCCCTATTCAAATCTGGCGATCCCAACAATCCTACAAACTATCGTCCTATAAGCCTACTGAATAATTTATCAAAAATATTGGAAAAACTTATAAAAATCAGACTAAATAGTTACCTTAATAAATACGAAATCATTCATAAAAACCAGTATGGCTTTCAAAAAAACAAAAGTACCCAAGATGCTATAACAACTATAGTCAATATTATATCAAATAACTTTAACAATAATAAAAAAACATTAGTCATTCTATTAGATCTCTCAAAGGCTTTCGATACTATACCACATGAAATATTACTAAAAAAATTGGAAAATATAGGTATTAAAGATGTTCCTTTAAAGCTATTCAATTGCTATCTTAGAGATCGCTGTCAATATCTTGAAACCAGCAAAAGTTTTTTATCCGAATATGGTCTACCACAGGGAACGGTATTGTCCCCTATATTATTCTTGATCTACGTAAATGATTTACTTAAAATGAACATAAAAAATGGTGTTACAGTCTCATTTGCAGATGACACAACATTGACATTTACGGGTGATGAGTGGAGGTATGTGGTTGAGTCTAGTGAGGAAGGAATGAAAATGGTTAAATCTTGGTTCAACAAGCATTTATTAACACTTAATGTTACAAAAAGTATTTTTATGACCTTTTCTCCGGATGCAAGGGGCCAACCAAATGATGTGAATTCAATTAAGATCCACTCGCTGAACTGTAATCACACTCCTCAAGCTCCTTGCCAGTGTCCAGAATTAAAAAAAGTAGATAAAGCCAAATATCTTGGTGTTTTTTTAGACCCACATTTAAAATGGGATATACATATAAATAACATGTGCAACAGTATGAAATACCTCACTTATAAATTTTTTAACCTTAATAAACTTAAAAATTCCAGATTAACAAGAATAATTTACTTTGCCTATGCGCAGTCCATATTACAGTATAGTATACTGGCATGGGGTGGAGCAGTGAGTTGTCATTTAAATAAGATATTTACCATACAGAAACATTTAATAAAAACAATATTAGGCAAGCCTAGACGTTATCCTACTCACAACTTATTTGCAGAGTTCAATGTCTTAACTGTCAGACAACTATACATAAAAAGTTTATTACTGAATATCAACAAAAATAAACATATGTATAATTTACGACAATCAATTTATAACCTTAGACCATCTAGCCTGACTTTTGAGTCTTCCAGAGTAAATTTGAGTGTTTGTGGGAGACAGTTCATGTTCACTTGTTCTAGATTGGTAAATTTCATCCCTCATCACTTTATAACAAATAGCATCAATAACAAGCTCATTGTTGAAATGGAAAAATGGATCAAAGAATCTAATATTACAGATCGCCTTTTCTGAGTGAATGCTTGAATATGGAGGATCAAAATACATTTTGGAGGAAAAATAAATCTATTATGTCACTTTTTTCTATATATCTTTCTATATTCTCCCTTTTTTCTACTATATCTCAATATTATTATTTCTCTATACAGAAAATTTCTTAACTTAACTTATCTTTAACAATGGCGTTTCGATCAGTTATATTAGTTTTTAAACTTTCAGTTTCTTTCTTTATCTATCAGCTCTTTCTGTCTTTTTCTCTTTCTTTGTCTATAAGTTCTTTCTGTCTTTTTCTCTTTCTTTATCTATCAGTTCTTTCTGTTTTTTTTTCTTTTATTTTTTACAGTTTTTCATATTCTTCTAGTTTAAATCAAAACATAGCAAATACAGTACGATTAAAAAAATTTTGTTAGTAATTTTACTTAATGAAAATACAACACTCTTACACTGCGCACGGGTCCCAAGACCTTGCAGTGTAAATTCCAAGTATAATGTAAAAAATGAATATTTTGTATTTTTTGTTCTTCATGGAAATAAATTGATTTTGATTTTGATTTGTTGAAATAAATGAAACTGAAGTTACTCACTTGTATGGGTCCCTCAGTTCTTCAGTCACGAAATTCAAGTAGTTCCTGTAGGAAAAAGAAAATGGTTAATATTATTTTATTAGTAATACAGGTTTTATAGGCATACTAGTTTCATCAATTATTCGTGAAAATTGCATGCGGTATTTTGAAATTCAGATAGTAGGCTACATCATTTTAACTGAAATGCACATTTCTAATGGCATCTTCTATGGCACATTTCTAATGACATCTTCTAAATGTTGATTGTAAGAATCAAAATTATGAATAGATGGCATTTTTCATACTCATTTACTATTTTCATGAATTTATTCATTCGTATTTCAAAATTCCCTGTTTCCCTGCGCCTCTGTATAAGACTTTACATAGTAGATGGAGATTTTTTTAATAAGGATTTTCGTTTAGTAATAACTATTCATTAATTAGCATTTGAATGAATTTAATCTCTCATCAATTTCCATCTGTACCCCTATAATGTTAAGTTATTCTCTCACCATCCAGCATAAGAAAACAACCCCGAATAGAAGGCGAGCGCAATGGCGCCTGGACTGGTGTTGCTACCCTCGAATGGCTGACTGATGTTCTGCGTGTGTGAGTCGACCAGCAGCGCCCACACACCCACACCCACGATCATCAGCAGAGCCAGCACCTTGGTCGCTGTGAAGAAGTCCTGCACTCGCGTCACCCACTTCACGTCGTAACAGTTCACCGCCGTCAGCAAGCCTAACAATAAATTAACATTATTTAACTTAATTCAGATATGTATTTTTGTTTGAGTTTATTGTATAAGTATTTTTACTTGAATTGTGAATGTATTTCGATCCTGTTTGCAGAGACAAGAATTTTCTTAAAGATAGATACAGTAGAACGTCAATCATCCGGATTATCGAAATTACGTTAAAAAAATGGTCAGCACGCACTATTCAAGAAACAAAGCTGTTAAAATTGAATATACAGTATTCAATTATTGGTAGGTAGACCTCCACCTTCGACGACCACTCCCTTTCTCCTCGCTTCGCGCCATTCTCCCGTCGCCCGCTCTAAAGTAAGGAGCTTAGCGCCGAGGACAGAAGGTACGAAAATTTTATTTCTTGCCAGAGACGAATCCGGATTATTGACGGTCCGGATTTTTGACGTCCGAATTATCGACGTTCTAATGTAGATAAATATTTTTCTTGATCCATGAACATCTCATGAGCAAAGAATCTTATGAACATCTTTAAGCAAACATAATTGTATTCAATGACCTGTAATATTAACTGTGTAACGGAATTTGTTGTGTAAGTAATGTCATTGGATAAAACCTTCATTTGATCTGTTTCAGATGACGTCACACATCAAATTACCAACTCATAAACGTCCAGGTCATAACAATATTACACAGAATTGATTTAATTAATTACATTTAGGGCACAGTGACAGTTTAAACTAAATTTCATTTTAAACTACATCAAATCCGTATCAAGCCTCGTTTGTTGAAACTTGTTTCATTTTGAGTTTAAGCCACCAGCTGACTAAATTCCGTTTAAGCTTTGATTGTGCAAACGGCCCTTAAAAGTACTGCTACATCAGTTCAATTCGGGATTCAAGGTTTTGAGACATCTTACAATATCCTGAGAAGGTAATCAACGGGAGGGTCTCAATTTGTCAATTTTTTATCCCATCATGTACCTGTTTTGATCATTTCTTGACATACTAGAAGAAATATGAAGTTTCATTTATTTATTTATTTATTTATCACATTGTGTACACATACTTAACATGAGGAAAGGCACAACAGGCTCATGCCCAAAACTGTCCCATTTCCAATTTATACTATATAGTCCAAATCAAAAAGTTGGTTATGTCACTCTCACTTTTCAAAATACAATTTACGCTCTTCAAATAAACGCTCAGATAAGTTGAGCCATTCAGTTCGTCAAGTTTCACGGCATAGGTTCGTTGAGACTGATACACAGTAAGCTGCACAGTAGAATACTAGCAGAAGATAATAATGAAGAGTGGGTTAGGGAGAAGTTAGATGAAGGCTAAGGTTAGGGTTTTGCTTTTAAATTACAATATGCTGGTATAACTGTGTATATTTTGCTGTGATTACTTGATAAAGCAACATGGATTCTAAATTATTATTGTGACAGATTTTCTCAGGTCGGCAGCAATTCCTCCATGCGTATAGGGAAGCTTCCCTTGCATGAGAGTATTTATAGCCAATTAAATCCATTTTGTACTTTGTTCAAAATGTTATTTTGATTATTGTTTGTTTAGATATTATTTTCTATTTTTTAGTTTAGTTTCAATTTTATAAATATTTTCTATTATTATTATCAAGCTTTATTAATTACTTATTCACAAAACCAGTGATTTAATATTCATGACTTTCTGAGAACATACAGAGCGCATAAAATATATAAAAATCAATATCAATATTATAGTCATACAGTTACTACAATATCAACTACTCATGTAATTGGAATTCATCAACATCATGATAGATGGAGGTGACTAATACATTATCAACATAAATTCATTACTCACTGAACATTCTTATTGGATAAAGTTATGTTGCAGTGAGACTGAGTGAGCAAAATAGATTCGTTAGAACAATTCAGAACCTTGAACTTATCATCAAAATATTTGCTAAATAACGAAACAAGTTCTGAAAGCTTCGAGCAAGCCTTTCACTTCTACGCATACCATTGGAATGAATTTGTCCAGTATTACTATTATTATCTTATCAAGTAGGCTTATCTTAGGCGCATATGCACCAACTACGTTTAACGCTTAACTACAATTACATGAAGTTCCAATGATAAGTTGGATGTCATATATGGCCGGATCTATTGGCCCAATGTGTTTCATTTCGGGCTTCAACCAATAGCTGATTTATCTCCGTTTAAACCGAGATGGTACATGAGGCCCTCAGACTATAAGCGTAGAATGCCAAAAATTTGGGATGCAATACCTACACTCATACTAAAACAAAGATTGCAAGGAGATTAGAACAGGAAAATATTACAACAGTTCTAGTAGCTGATTTTACAATTATTTTGACAAGTCTCGTTGAACAAGCATACAGTTTCAATTGAATAAATCAACAAAATTGGTCAGCAGGTAATTCTCCCCTTAAGCATTGATAAATTCTAACTCAACATAACAACTGAAGCGCAATTCATGCATAAATAATTAAACCAACAGATAATATATTAGATTATATTTTATAAAATTAATTTTATAATATAATATTTCAATATAAAATATATTTCAGCATTGTAAATGTACAATTTATGGAAATCCACGATGTTTAGCATGAACATATAGGCTAATAAGCATACAGGAAGGGTATGCTTTCTCTATGCTATAAATTTGCAATCTGTGAACTAGACATAATACGTTTGGAATCCCCTCACGTGATGACTAATATTGACCTTGTACCAATTACTATACTAGCTGGGATATTTCATAGGGTCTTTCAAGGCCCCACATGAGTCAAGGATGATGTCTTCTTTTTAACGATTGATTTTTACTTTCCTTGCCCTATTACCATAGGTAAAGAAAGTATTGCTTTCCGAAAAAATTAAGGTACCTCAATTTCTAAATTTCTATACGTTTCAAGGTCCCCTGAGTCCAAAAAAGTGGTTTTTGGGTATTGGTCTGTGTGTGTGTGTGGTGTGTGTGTGTGTGTGTGTGTGTGTGTGTGTGTGTGTGTATGAGTGTATGTGCGTCTGTGTACACGATATCTCATCTCCCAATCAACGGAGTGACTTAAGGTCCTTTCACTATAAGGATCCCTTTCACTATAAGGATCCGACACGAACAATTTCGATCAAATGCGATTCAAGATGGCGGCTAAAATGGGGAAAATGTTGTCAAAAACAGGGTTTTTCGCGATTTTCTCAAAAACGGCTCCAACGATTTTGATCAAATTCATACCTAAAGAAGTCATTGATAAGCTCTATCGACTGCCACAAGTCCCATATCTGTAAAAATTTCAGGAGCACCGCCCCATCTATCCAATTTTTGATTTTAGATTCCCAATTATCAGGCTTCAGATACAATTTAAAAATAAAAATTTTAGTGGAAAAGATTCAGCATGAAAATCTCTACAATTTATGTTCAGTAACATTTTCACCTAAAATTGAAAATAAGCTCGAAATGCGAGAAAATGAGATTATTCAATTGCAAACTGTTGGCAACTGTTGATTCTATTAAATCATTCACTATGAAGAGATAGCAGACTACGTGTGTCTGCAGCGCTATCGTCCTGTCACCAGCTCTCTCAGATCGCAGAATAGTAGATTTCATATGCGCGGGAACACTAGCGTCAGTTGATCAATTTTGACAACGGCAAGGAAAGTTGTGTTGTGCGAGTGAGCCACACCAGATTTTTATTTCTTGGATTGGAAGCTATTGAATTTTTTACTGTTTACAATATTCACCTCTTGGAAACAATTCACAGAAGCTCCAATCGAATTATCACTTCACCAAAGAGAGACATAGCCAATTTTTTTTTCAAGAACAAAACCTTCAACTTATTTCATTAAGAATTCAAGAGTAACATGATCTTGGTAGCCTATACTGAAGTATACTTTTTCAAATGTCTCAGGTTCCGTACAGGCAATGTGGTTTGATTTGTAATTTTCCAGCTAATGTGGATTTGTTTCCTTTATTTGTCAGCCACACCTTCATTATTATAAAAGAGGTACTTCATTTATTCAATTCTACTTTTCCTCATTCTTTTTTCATTATTTGAGCCGATTATTATTATAATCAACATCAATGAAATGCGAGTAATCTCTTTTTTTCTCATACGTCTCTACTGCCCACTTATTTTTCTTCACTAAATACTGTACTTCTTTCCATCTTTTTTCCAGATCTTAATTATTATTTTCCAATTTTAACTTATTATTTTATTTCTCAAGCTCCTTCTAGACTTCCTACTTTTCTTCCACTAAACTTACTCCTTTACCTCAAATTCCACTTTCTCGTTACCTTATCCGATTCCTTCTCCATGTTATCTTCTATCTCTTTCCAATTTCACATTATGCATCATCATTGTCTTTTTCTCCCTCATTTCTGTTCTTCCTCTTACCCCTTCTTCCTCCCACTCCTTGTTCCCCCTCCTTTTTTATTTTACCTCCGCCAAATGATTCTTCATCTTACACTTGCAGGACTACTATCCACTCCACTCCATTCTACTGTCCCTTTCCACCATCCTTCTCCCTTTTCCCCAGAAAATTCTGCAATTTTATGTGCTGCAAACAATCTTGTTGTCCTTGCTGGAATCGATTCCAAGAAACATTCAAGCTTCTTGACAACAACTTGAAATTCTCCTTGGTGAAGCTCAGGTTTATTGCCGTTGCAGAAATGCGTGGGTTTTTCTTGCAACAATTTTCAAATTCTTTGTTTTTCTCTATTGCGAAACAAGTAAGCGACTCCGCGATTGTTCATTTATTTATTCACATCCTCTTTTGTTCGAATCTGATTGTTTGAATTTCTTGACCCGAAATTTATTGCTGAGCAACCTGAGGTGACTTATTGTATTGAGAGAACAAGCTTGTTATTTGATACGCTGAATTCTAATTTGCCGATTATTTTGCTTTTTGGAGTGTTACCTAGTTTACTCATGGCAATATATGGAGTGTTACCTAGTTTACTCATGGCAATATATGGAGTGGTACCTAGTTTACTCATGGCAATATATGGAGTGTTACCTAGTTTACTCATGGCAATATAATCTAGAGGATATTTCTCTATTTTTTCTCATTGAAAACCTTGCTACCTGATACTGTATAATATATTCGAATGCATTTTACAAATATTTCCATGTTCCCATTGCTAGCTAACTCAATACAACATTTTTAGCAGATTCTGCTATTAGTGTGAACAGTGAATACTTTTCTCAGAAAATTCGACATCATCGCAAAAAGTTATTATTTTTAATCCTTGTAAAATGTTGAATGTAACAAGTTTTCTATAAAATTGCAGAATGGTGTGTGAACGGTTCTCAGACATTATGAACAGGTTTTAATGGGTATCATTACAGAGTTATTGGATATCATTAGATTGTCATACAGAATATATCAAACAAATATCATGAAATTTGGTTATACAGTAAAATCCACTTGAGTATTTCAATTTTAGAAATAAAGTTTCATTTACTAACCACCAGTACATTTGAAAATGTTTTGCTTCACCTTTATTGTGGATATTGTAAGTTTCCTGAATAATGGGTTCCAATACCTATTTAATTGTTCCTCCCACAAATGTTACAGATAAATATCAACAATTATTATAACATGATTTCTATGTGATTCTATATTTTATCTAGATAGGCTGAAGTCTACTTAAGTGTCTCTCCTACAAATATTACAGATAAATACCAACAATTATAATATGATTTCTAGGTGATTCTATGTTCTATGTAGTTAGGATGGGGTTGGACCAAACAAGCATAGAGCTAGAGCACCAACACATGGAGATAACACGACATATTAGAAGTATGATAAATTCATGTCTTTAAAAGCGAATGAATCCATTCTAAGCTCTCTTAGCTTCATTAGCTATATTGAACTAGGTTTATCAATATTTTTAATTATCTTTGTTCGTTTGATCTAACCCCAGCTTTAAAAAGAAATCAACTGATATATTAACTATCCTAAATAATCTTAGATAGTTAACTGTTCGTTCAATCTAGCCCCAGCCTTACAAAGAAATCAACTGATTGTCTTGACTGTAATCTTAGGTAGTTAACTACCTAAGTAGTTAATAGTAGTCGATTACTCACAGGTGATGAGAGTGGCAATGAGCCTGGTAACCTCGTAAGGCGGATCGCAGTGAGGCCAGGCCGGCTTGACAATGTACTCAGCAAAGGTGAGCGCCGTGATGGCATTGCCAGTGGGCACAATCACCAGCAGAGCCACCCACAGGTAGAGGAAGGCCGGCAGCGCCCCAAACGCCTCGTTTATGTAGGCATAGTCACCGCCTGACTTTGGAATCATAGTGCCTGCAACACAGAGTCAGGTTAGGTTGGAGAGCTGAGCAGCCGAGCGCTACTTGTTGAACGAACCTTGTATTGTAAAATTAGAAAATATATATTTCGAGTCAGTACATGTTACAAAACCATTCAATAGTAAGGTTAGGGATCGCTACTTGTTAGACAGACTATGTATTTATAACCTTGTATTTGTAAAATTAAAAAATATGTATTTCAAGTCAATTCATGTTACAAAACCTACAATAGTATGGTTGGGTTGGGGCAGGGGTACCCACAAGGGGGGGGGGCATGGCACAATTTGCACCATCAACATTTTTTGGGGGGGGGCATGATTTTTTTTATATTTTATGTAAACATTTTGAACCATGGTCAAAAAATCAAAGTATTAAAATAATAGAGATATCCTAATGTAGTTAATTTTTCCCACCTTTACAATGTTATATTTTGCTAAGTGTAACTCAATATAAAGCATAAGCACAATTGATAATATTTTGTATGCAGGAATTTTAGTAATTTTAAGCTTATGAGTTTGAAGGTAAATCTTTGACAAAAATAAATTACAACCTCATCATCCACTATTATTCTGATTACCTTCGCTTAATATAAATTTTTAATGATCCTGTGTTTGAGTTTCCTTGCTGTTGCAACCTAATTTTCTTAAAAGCACAATGATAAGTTGAATTGTAATGTACATTTTAATCTAATAATTATTTTAATTTCGAAGGCGTATCATGATGATATTAATGTGTCTGAAATGGGAATGCAATTATAAAAAACATCGCAAACTCTAGTGAATTTGACAGAAGAAAAAACTTCTCTTGTCGAAAATTTGTGAAAAATATCAAATGAAACCAATTTTAATCTTTCAAATTTACACCCTATTTACCACACAGTAATCAAGTAATTATTGTAATACTTCATTACTTTTTTCTGTTTTGTCCAGTCAAATGGTCGTTTTTCAGGAAACAGCCCGAAAGAACTTTTCGCAACGGTTCTATATGTATTTTGGGGCGCTGAATTCTAATCTGAAATTTGCTGATATGCCAGAGGGCGGCTTCACCCCCAAAACTCACAAAAAAACCCAAAATTTCGGATTCTTTTCAAGTTTTCCATTTAATCTTGAGAACCTTTAACTTTTCGAGAAAAAGCATTCTCTAAAATAGGCTATTGAAGATAATAAAATTTCCAATAAATTGAGTGGTCGCGCAGGACTCTACGATTTTTGATTCCGGAGCTAAGAGTTTTCAAAAAAAGGGGTATTTTTTAAGGGGTTTTTAAAATTATGCTAACCTACCAATTCTACCCTATACAACTAGGATCTTTTTCTATTAATGATAGAAAGCCACACATCACGTGAATTAACAATATATTAATTCTGAACAGAATTCCTGTTTTTGAATTTAGTAGTGGTGGGAGGAGGAATACACCCAAAAATAGAAAATCATGTCCTACAGCCAAAATTCAAATTCTCATTATAATACCTTTTCATGGCCTTCCTAAAAAAAAAGAAACATATTTCGGCTGAAATATCCTTACGAGATTTATGTTCTATGAGAATCACTCCTTAGATTTCAGTATTTCCTAGTGGGGGGCACACATAAGGATACGTCCAGGATCAAAACTTTAATCACTTATAACTTTTGACTGAATTATCACATCTTCTCGTACTACAGCTCGTTCATATCAGCTCGTCAAGGCGGTTGAAAATCATGTATCATCTCACTAAAATTTGTTAAAAAAAAGAAGAAATTCCTCCTTTAGTGTATTTTAGCCCATATTCCAATGCATAGAAAAATGACCGATTTCTATATTCAAAACTGTGTGTCTCGGTAACTCAAATTGATACTTGGCCTTGATTTGAAGAAAAGAATCTCCTCTTTTGAGGTGACTGATTTTTGTAAAAATATAATTGTGAAGTAAGATACGTTTGTTTCAAAAAATCAAGAAATATGCAATATTTTTCTCATTTTCACAGTCTCGACAGTTTTTCGATATAAACAGTAATGCAAGTTCAATTTAAGGCAACTCAGCTTATAGAGCATGACATTTTCTCTCATTTAAGACCAATCGCAAGTTTCTATCATGTATTGTACTCATTTTAGAGACTCTTTAATAACAGTAGAATTGCAAGAAAAATGAGAAAATAAAGATCATTATTCAATTGGCTGTAACTTTTGAACGGTATTGAAAACAGAAGTAGGCTATATTTCATGGGAGTGAAAAGAGGAGAAAATTCATCACAACCTCGACCACTTTTTGGATTTTTTATCTGAAGTGTTCCACAAGATACGCAACGTTGAATATGCGAGACTGTGAAAATGGGGGAAATATCACAAATTTCTCGCACATTCAAAGTTGCGTATCTTGTGGAACACTTCAGATATAAAATCCAGTAGTCCTGCGCGACCACTCAATTCATTGGAAATTTTATTATCTTTAATATTATAATTATAGAGAATGCTTTTTCTAAAAAATTCAAGGTTCTCGAGATTAGATGGATAACTTAAAAAAATTCCAAAATTTTGGGGGTGAAGTCGCCCTCTGGCGTGTCAGCAAATTTCAGATTAGAATTCAGCGCCCTAAATATATAGAACCATGGAAAAAAATTCTTTCGGGGCTGTTTCCTGAAAAACGACCATTTGACTGGACTATAAGTTGTTATCCTATTATATTAAGCGAGCAATTTATGTATATCTGTTTATATTTTTCTTTTTTAATATCTGGTTATCTGGCTATCTGGTTATCTGGTTATTTATGTTCAACGGATCTTGGAAACGGCTCTAACGATTTTCACGAAATTCAGAATATAGTAGGTTTATGATATCAAAATTCGATTGCATTGGGTCTCATCCCTGAGAAAACTCCCTGAAGGACATGAAAAGGATAATTCATCCTCGGAAAAACAGATGATGATTTCGTCGTCTGTCGGTAACAGAAGATGCGTGTGCCTGTGTGGGAGATCAGCTGTGTAATCAATTAGCTTACCGTATCTCGCGAGAAATCTAGAAATTTTAATTGACTCGATCAAAATACAGTAATCTGATTTGTTGACATGAGATGGTATTTATCATAATATTTAAAGTTAATCATTATTTTACAGTTCCAAGGGATTAGTGAGTGTTATTTTGTTATTCAATTTGGTATGTAAACAATCTAAATTCGAACTTTTATGTTTTCGAATACATGGACTGAAAATTTCACTTGAATTCAAGTGTATGAAACATAACCTACTTTTTGGAATATTAAATATTCAAACTATAAATTTTATCGGGGAAGAAACAGTTTTGGGCTGTGCCTGTTAGTCCTTCCCCAATCATATTAAAGAATTGAGTTCTGTTTATCAATGAATAAATAACGAGCAAAGCTCGGTGCCCCGATATTTGGTATTAATAGATAGAATTTATAAAATGTACTTGTTCGGATGATATCTTTATTCCAAAAACCAAACTATTCAAAGATACATTTTGTTCGACTTGTGTTATTTACTCCTGTAATATGAAAAAGTGAATACTACCAACAACACAACATCAGTGACAACCTATTCCATTTTATTATAAATATCGGGGCACCGAGCTCCGCTCTGGAGTACCTACAAAAGCATATAAAAATTATTACGAAAGAAGAAATTATAATAAATATTCATAGTTCATACAGAAAGGTTCTATCTAATCACAGTGGATTGAGATTAATTCGCAGAGGAATGCAAAAATTTCTCTCACAAAAGCATGTTAAATTTTAATCCTAATTAATGTCACGTGAACCAAATCACAGAAGACCATCTCAAAAAGATAGCTTATCTGATTGGTTCTACTGGAATTAATCAGGATTAAAATTTAACCGGCTTTTGTACTACTGCCACTAAGTACCTGATTGAATTAGGTACAAAAGTTCAACAGCTGAGTCACTCAGTCCCACACACATGCACTCGCTCACTCACTTCCATCATCAACAGACGACGAAATTATCAGCTGTTTTTCCAAGGATGAATAAATTCTTTTAATATCCTTCAGCGAGTTTCCCCAGGGATGAGACCTAGTGCAATCGAATTTTTATATTATAAACCTACTATGTTATGAATTTCGTGAGAATCGTTAGAGCCGTTTTTGAGATCCGGTGAAATACAAACATATAAACATCTTAAAATTTGAACATCTAAATTGAAATCGCTCGTTTAACAGTATAGGATTTAGAATACCTAAACTTGCCGACATTATATTATATTGTATGAATAAAATCGTTCCAAATTTGTATGAATGTTTACCAAAATTGCTAGGCAATATTCTTTTGCAATAAAGAATTATCATCAATGATATTATTGTTCAACTTTTTATAAGTAGCCTTAAAATTTAAAAAGCAAAGCCTCCCTTACTTATATTTTAATATCCTATTAAAATATGTGTCATGTAGTTTTTCCTGATGTAATGTAGTTCTTTCTAGTCCTCCCGAACAAGAACGGGTGCACTGCTAGTCTCAAAAATAATATCAAAAAGATACTTTATTTCTATTTTAAAAGAGATAAGAAACGATGTAATATTTTTACAATATTATGAAAACAGAAAGAAGTCCTCACAAGACCAAAGGTAAATAATGTCCTTTGGAAGATTAGAATGTAGAGGTGCGTACAGATATACGCGCCGCGAACATGAGCAATTCACTTTCAATCAGCTGTTTATATCTGTATTTTTACAGAAACGGTCAAATACAGATATAAAAAGCTTGGCATTAGCTGATTAAAAGTGAATTGCTCATGTTCGCGGCACGTATATCTGTACGCACCTTAAGATGTGAATTTTATTGTCATACACTGGCTAATGTTAAAAACTAAAGGGTTGGGAATTGGGATACTTTGGGGGGGAGGCATTACACTTGGATTGGAGGGGCATTACACTTGGATGGGGGGGGGCGGCATGCGCCATTGCCCTTGGGGGGGCTGGGCACCCCTGGGTTGGGGATCACTACTTGTTGGACAAACCTTGTATTTGGAAATATTTTTAGAATTATAAAAATAGAAACCAAAATCTGAATTTGAGGCTTGAAATAATTTTAAAAACCATGAAGAAAATGGAACAAATATTGCCAAATATGTTTTGACCTGTTAATTACATTCCATGAAATGAAACAAAAGTTTATTCACAAAAGAGAATAATGAGAGAATCATGTGAATATTGTATATGAATAACAGCACAAAACTATTCAATAATCAGTGGAATACCTAGTCACAGAATAGGTATTCATAGGCATAGGTTTATCACAGAATGGAAACTGTCAATAAAACGCCATCTAACCTATGCTTTTTACATGGCGCAAATACTAGACAAGTCACGTGACCTTGGGAAGTTCCAATCCTGGTCTTCTGATTGGCTCATAGCAGTGAACGAGATCAACTGATCCGGATCATTAAAGTGATCCGAACCTACCATCAATACTATTACAAATACAATGCGGCGCTTCCTAACAAGATGGCGGATTTTTGCGACAGGGTACTAGCCAAGTTTCCATACTGTATGTATACTATGACCTAGTGATAAGTCGGTACCTAAGATAGCTCGGTATAAGTATTATATATTATGATAAACCTAGCGAATCAGTTTGTTGTATTCTGTCACAAACACTTATTTTCGCTGAATTTGATGCCACATGACCCCTAAAAAGCTTGTGTGTGGAAAAGGAGAGAAATAATTTTAATATTTTCAAATAATTTTCAAACAAACAGGAACAGATTTTGAAGATTATTAGTGTAGTTGAACTCATTGCTCTACCAACCGAAAGCATTCACTTATCTAATATAAGTGATAAGATATCACTCTGAAAGCTCGATCAATTGCATAACTAAAGAATGCTTCACTTTTCAAACATGTGGGGTGCCTGAGGTCAATATTACTCTAATGTATAGTTAATCATCAACAAAATATTAAACAACAAGTGAAATCAAGCTACTCACACATAAGACATTCAATCTTCAAGCTACCCAGACATTCAATTCAAAGATCAGCATAGCTCAGCTTACTTAGTAGGAGACGTGACTAGATTCATATCTAGGAAACATATCTAGTGTGTGGGCTACTACATATCACCTGAATAATGATTTTGAAAAAAGAATTTCACAGTGAAAAATCGACCTAACCACTTTTAAACGCATGGAATATTCGATCAGATATTCTACATAGTATAACAATATTATCCTCATGATATAAGATGAAATAGCATGCCTGGTTACCATTCAACTCTTTTTCTTGTCACGAGCCTCTTTCATTCAAAGTAATTTATTTTTATGATCGCAAATTATAGTTTCTCAAAAACCATTTCCTTGCTACCATTTAGTAATGGGCCTTCAATTATTTGCACCTGCTCCAACTGCTATGAAGGCTTTATAAGTCGCTTGCAAGTAGGCCTATATTCTGCATGGACAAGAATCACGAAAATAACGTTAGCCTAACAATTTTTAGATGAGTTCAGACAGTGTACTCCGAGAAAGTGTAATATTCTTTTATTTTCTCTGGTGTAGTGTAGTGAGCTGTAGTGGGACTCTCAATAATCACAGGAAGATGGGTTGAACCTCTATAATGAGATTCACTTAAAACTGTCAGCATTCTTCAGATTAAAACACTGCTGCTTCCCATTCCCATTCAACCAATTTTGATACAGTAGTTTGAAGTGAAACTCAGTACAGACCGCTAAATCACAAACAACTGTTGGACCTATTTATTCCATACTCTGTGAATTCTAGATTATTGTTACTATAAACAAGCATTCACTACCTTTTTCTATTATTATTATTATTACTAGTAGTAGTTCTGTGAACAGTAAGCCTCACGCAGTATTCTCATCCACAAGTACCTGATTGAAACTATAGACCTTATGGAAATACAGCAATAGACTGGCTTCTCCACACATCTGTGTAATCACTTGTCAACTGATTTATGATGAATAATTCTATAGTCTGATTTTTACTCTAATATTGGCGTATGAAGGAGGCTCCTTTTTCCTTTTATAATTATCCTTGAAATGCAAAATTTCCAAAAGCCGTGTATATACGTCGACGCGCAATTAAAAAAGGAACATACCAGTCAAATTTCATGAAAATCTATTACCGCGTTTTGCCGTAAATGCGCAACACATGAACATTTGAACATTAAGTGAAATTTGGTACTAGCGAATACAAGCTATGTACGTTCTAGATGATTTAACTTATTTTAGGCATGCTAGTTGTAATGTATTCGATGATTGTTGTGTGTATGGTGATTTCCTAAGAGTGAATGAGTTGAATGGTTTTAGTATATTACACATGAATATTAGAAGTTACAATAAAAACCACGAAGAATTTTTGATTTTCCTTGATAGTATAGCTTTCAAATTTGATGTTCTCGTGCTGACCGAGACATGGATGTGTGAGGATGATTATGTAAATTGTTTGGATGGATATTTGGCATATCAAACTACTACTAAATACAACCAAAACGATGGTATAATAGTATACGTAAATTCGGAGTTGTCTTCATCGTGTAACGAGGTGGAAGTTGGGGGATTGCGTTGTCTCAACTTGAAGTGCGATAAAGAAAACCAATGCTATAATTTACTTTGTGTTTATCGCTGCCATGATGTTGACATGGCCGGTTTTATCGATGGATTGGAAGAAAGATACAATCGTACTGATAATAATAATAATAATAAGATAGAGGTAATTGTCGGTGACATCAACTGTGATATTCTCAATGAACAAACTAGCAGCCTAAGCAACAGGTATCTTGACGTGCTTTATGAAGCCGGCTTTGCTTGCTGCATTGATTCTCCAACTAGGGAAACTCCTTTTCTTCTTCATGTATAGATCATTTATTTGTTAGACACCCAGATACTAATTCTCTTTTTCCAGCAGTATTGAAATCCGATATCACGGATCACTACGCAATAGGCATCACCATAAAGCATAATAAAATAACAATAGCTCTCATATTCAAAACAAAAAATTCAAGAAACTTGATAATGAAAAATTCTTTAAACTTCTGGCCGAACAGTCATGGGATGAAGTAATCTCTTCACAGGATCCTAATTTTTGTGCTGAGAAGTTCATGGAGATTATAGCTCTGCTCCATCAGACCTGCTCTACAACTATAAATAGATGTAATAATAGTAATAAATTTAAAAAATTAAAGCCATGGATCACAAATGGGCTTATCAGATCCATAGAAAAAAGAAATAGATTAAGCAGATTAATTAAAAGTCAGCCCTTCAACCCCAGTCTCATTCAGCATCTCATTGTAATGAGTATCACAGTATGTTGAGTAAATTGTTAAAAAAAACAAAAAAGAAGATTTCAAAAGGAAACTATTAGATTCAAAAAATAACCCCAAAAATTTTTGGAAAACAATAAACGAGATATCAGGGTCTAGCAACAAAACTGCTTCTTTTCCTATTCATGATTACACAAAATGTAACAATAGCGACAACAATCCCAAGTCTGCGGTAGATATAGCAAATGAATTTAACGTTTACTTTTCTAATGTTGGAGCCAGGCTAGCTGATGAGATTAAGCAAAGAAACCAGCTCCAGTCCGCCCTGTCTGTCCTCCTGTCCAGCAATTCATCTTAAGAGAAGTGTCAGAGCAGGAGGTTAGACAGTGTGTGGCGGAAATGCGCGGAGGTTCTGCTCCTGGCTGCGATGATGTATCGGGTTATTTGTTGAAAAATGGCATAGATTTTATTACTATTCCACTTTGTCATATTATTAACTGTAGTTTCAATTCAGGTATTTTCCCCAATATTTTCAAATTGGCTAAGGTTATTCCTCTATACAAGTCAGGTGATAAGGGAGATAAAAATAATTACCGTCCAATATCTTTACTGAGTGTATTTTCAAAAGTTATTGAAAAATGCTACAAAAACCAACTGTCTCAATATTTAAAAATGAACAAATTATTATCTGATTGCCAGTTTGGATTCAGGAACGACTGCAACTCTTCCAACTGCTTCTATCAACTAAGTGACTACTTGAGAAAAGGCATTAATAATAACAAATATATTCTTTTGCTGTTTGTTGACCTGGCAAAGGCTTTCGATTCTATCGATCGCGCAATATTGCTTAATAAATTGAAAAATATTGGGATAATTGGCACTTCTCATGATTGGATCGGAAGCTACTTGTCGGGTCGCAAACAAATAGTAAACATAAATAGTCCATTCAGTTATAGTAACAATAGTGGTAACAATGAAATTAATAGCAATAATATAAATAACAACAATACAAATTCTGTCAATAGTGAGGTGCGAAGTATCGATTTTGGGGTTGTCCAAGGAAGCACACTTGGGCCAATCTTATTCCTTATATACATCAATGACATTATCAAATCTGATATATCGGGTAGAATGCTACTGTTTGCTGATGACACTGCAGTCTATTTTGAGGCAGACAGCTGGATGGAAGTCTACGAGAAGGCATCCAGAGACTTAATTACACTCAAAAATTGGTTTGACGACAACATTCTTAGTATGAATGCGAAGAAGACCAAAATTCTTCCAATATTCCTTCATAAAAACCGTGCCCCTCCGGATAATTTACTGCTAAAACTACATTCTTGTGGTCAGGTGTGTAATGATAACTGTGATTGCCAGGTGATTGAATCGGTCAACGAGTTCAAATACCTGGGTATAATCATTGATAATAATTTATCTTGGCATCCACACATTTTCTACTTGAAAAAAAAATTACGGAAATTGATTTTTGTTTTTTAAAAACTGAAGGGCATTCTTAACACTAAGGAATTGAGGACAGTGTATCACGCACTTGTGCAGTCAATCCTTACATATGGAATTATTGTCTGGGGAGGTGCGTGTGATACTAAGATTGCAGAACTTTCAGTGACTCAGAAAGCTATTATGAAAGCCGGACTGGGCCTGGAAAGAACATATTCTTCCGAACGTTTATTTGTTTATTTTAATGTTCTAACTATTAAGAGGCTTTATGTTAAATTTGTCTTAATGTATGCGTTCAAGAATAAAATGAACTTAAATATTCCAGCACAACAAGAACATAGGACTAGAAGCGGACTTCTTCTGCATCCCAATTTAGAGAGAAATTCGCGAGCTGTTTGCGACAGAAATGTCTCTTATGTAATTAATATGATTCTACGGAATGCTCCCCCCCATATAAGTCATCCTGGTTCTTATACTGTACTAAAATACAAGAAAGTGCTACATGAATGGTTGGCATCTTTAAATGACTATCAGTGTGGTAGATTGATCAAATCAATGTATGTGTAACGCCTTGGAATTTATTCACTCATGTGTGTGCGTTGTGTGTGTGTGTGTGTGTGTGTGTGTGTGTGTGTGTGTGTGTGTGTGTGTGTGTGTGTGTGTGTGTGTGTGTGTTTCCCTTCCCGTGCGAATGTTGATAGTTGAGCTCGAATATTAAAATTAAATAAGTATTTTTATCTTTTATTTAAATAGTTTTGATATTGTATTATTCAATACTATTAAATATGGTAGCTATCTATAATAGACTAGTAATATTACTTCTCTGTATCATAGATAAGTTATCTGTGTAAATTGAATTTCGATATATTTATGCGAACTCTTACTCACGAACAGACCGACAGGTCCATGTGAGTACAGTTTCTATTATTTTGTGAAATAGTTTAAACATAGATATGATTTTATTTAAATTTAGTACATTTACATATGTTTTATAAGTCTCATAAGTCTTTTATTGTGAAACAATAAATTCAATTCAATTCAATGCCAAACCGTATGCGTATGAAGGAGGCTCCTTTTTCCTTTTATAATTATCCTTGAAATGCAAAATTTCCAAAAGCCGTGTATATACGTCGACGCGCAATTAAAAAAGGAACATACCTGTCAAATTTCATGAAAATCTATTACCGCGTTTTGCCGTAAATGCGCAACATATGAACATTTGAACATTAAGTGAAATGCCAAACCGTAGACTTGAATCTTAGACCTCACTTCGCTCGGTCAATTATTATTATGTAAATATTACTAATTTTTTTACTACTCCACTTAATGAGTTCAAGACGACATGAGAAGAATTAGATTTTATATATTAAGGATAAGACAGGAATATTTCTTGAATCTTGTTTTATAGACTATATTTTTAAGGCCTTTTATAGCCGTTTTAGCCTTATAGGTATTTTTATAGCCTTAATTTTACAGTAAATGTGTCCTGGTTTATTTTTCTATTGTACTGGGAAGTGTTGGATGCCTGAAGTTACATTGATTGCATACTTGAATATTTTGTATATGAAGACTATTAAAAACAAAAAATATAAAGACAGATTTTTACATTCATGTTTGAAAAAGATTGAAACAAAAAGCAACATAGTGCGACACTGACAGTAATTCTAAAATTTGAAATCCAACATTACAATAAAAGATTGCCTCTATCTCTCCCCTAAGAACGTAGTTGAATAAGGAGGACTTGATAATTCATAAGGACATCAACCATATTGTACAGCCTTTCATTAACAACATTTAATGACCACTTCTAAATCCATTAACACAACACTAACCAACTTTTTCCCAGTAATAGCTGAGATAAAACAAGACTAACCATTTTCCCAGCCATAACAAGTAAGATGAAAGAATACCGCCTAGCTGAGTAAGCCCTATGAAGGGTGCAATTATTGGACGTTGTATAAAGTTCATCAAGGTTAGTAATTGAAGTTATTATAAAGTGGTCTTAAGGAGAGCATTTTCGGACGGCTGCAAAGATCCAATCAAAAATTCACCACCGTAGATACTCACTTTCACAGTAACAAGTGAAAATGCAATGGTATTCACACTAGTTTTGTATTTTTTAAATTCATCTTCAACTAGAGAATGTTTTGAGAAAATCGATTTATTGCAAGCTATACAACTATTTTTTATGAAAACATTTGGAGAAAACAAATAAAGTTTCGTATGCTAACCCCCACTATCAATTTCTAGTGAACCGTTCGAGACTTGCGACTATGAACAAGAACAACCTCATGCCTGAATTGTAAGTTATACTATAATGCCTCAAGACACTGCAAAGTTGTGACCAGATACTTCTAACTGTAAAGTATTTCAAGGTCAATTTCATTAACACCTCAGTGCAGTGCAGAAGAAGCTTGATTTATTCTACCTGCTCGTTAATAATATCACTTGTCATCATAATTATTCACAGTTGGTGCAATATTAATTAATGTTCAAGCATTGTTCCACTTTGAATCGGTCACACTAAATTACTTACCGTATCAAATTTGTATTTGAAATTTTATTACGCTTTCAACATATGGATAACATCATATTCTGTGCAACGAGCTGAAAATGTTTTACTCAATACTCAATTCACTAAAAATATGGATAAATTGAACATTTTTATCATTACACGAATTATGAATAGGCTATAGAAAGATGGAAATTTAATGATTTAAGAGAAAGTTGGAATTTTTCAAGCAAATTTTATTGAGCTTGTAGGTCAGTATGGAGGTACTGGTGAGTCAACTTTTCAGAGGCACTATTCATAAGATATCATATAGAACGTTGGTTCATTTCACAACAATTGAGAATTAGATTTTTTGCTGAGTAGGTAATGGGAACGATGAGAGAGAGAGAGAAAAAAATGAGTGAACCTACAAATTTGGGTGGGTTTTGCACAACCAGGGAGTGATTCTTAAACTCATGAATTATTGATATTATTTTCCGGAGTCAGCTCCTAGTGGTCATCAATCGTCCAACGCGAGTAGCAGGCGCATGAATTTAAATAGAAATGTAAATTCTTGAGTTATTCTTGACAATAACTGTCAGATAAGCGTCGCACTCCAGGTTCTCTCGTTGGAAGGGTGACTGTTTGAGGCTAGCTCCTCTATCAGTTGATGAAGAGCTTCAAAATCACCTCCCGGTGGTTTGAAAACAATCAAATACTGCATTTATCTCTCACTATTAGCCTATAACTCTCATAACTGAAGCATAGAAATTGGGCACATCATCTTCAGCAACAAAAAATAATTGTCAAGCATAACCTATTACTTTTATTTGTGTTATTTCAACTAATCGGATTTATTCTACTTTTGATCTTCAGTACTGTAGCGTGCAAACATTCTTCAGATAGCATCTTCCCCTCTTCTCCATCCATTCCAACCACCCTCTAATAGAGGGGCGATTTGAAACAATGGAACTGAGAAGTACTCAGTGCTTCTAGAATAAAATCAGGAGTAAAAACTGCCAATTGCCAGAATATAGGTATGTATTCGTATAAAGTAGAAGTTCATTAGGTATATAATGTAAAGAGGATATATATGTGCATGATAAGAATAATATAAATAATAGTCCTATACAATGTGCAGATCTAAACAATAGACCAGCAGCAGGCAAATTCTTCGAGGGGAGAGTTCACTTCTCAGAGAAAGAATAGAAAAAGAGACAGGGAACTGAACAAGTTCTCTTCATAGAGCTGTGCTGTTCAAGTTTCAAGTTCTGTTCTATATCTATAGTATACAAACATGCTTTAATAATATATTGTACAACTCTTTACATAGTACATGTAGTATATAGTTATAAGGTTGTTTTGTGGGCTGATGCAATAGTCACAGTGGTTGAAGTACTACTCACTGCTATAGAGATCACAAGTTTCCACTCATTCAAACCAAAAACCAAGGAATCCAATTCAAGATAAAGGGAATCCTTAAGCCCTTATTCAAGAAAAGATAGAAAATCATGAATAATCGTGAACTATAATTTTATAATAAGAAGAATTTTTGGAACAATCAAGGAAAATTAAATATGGAGGATAAGAACAAACGAGGAGCTAGGAAGATTGTTTGAGGAGACTAGTATTTTATCTGTTGTAGAAAGTATGAGGCTGAGATGGGCTGGTTATATGCACAGAATGCCGGAAGGGAGGGTGCTGGAAGGAAAACCCGGAGGAAGAAGACTAGAAGGAAAACCAAGAAAGCGGTGGGTTGACGATGAGGAGGAGGATTTACGAAGACTGGGTGTAAAAAGATGGGGAAGAACAGCAGAATGTCGTGAGGGATGGAAGGATGTGGCTGTGACGGCTAAGGCCCTAAATGGGCTGTAGTGCCAATAATGATGATGATGATGATGATGATGATTTTATAATAATCCCAATAATTGGGATTCACTTGCAAAAGAAAATAAGTTACAAACATTATGAATAAAACACAAATTTCATAAATTAATACATCATGCAAAACTGTACTGCAAAATAAAATTTTCCTTCTGCTTGGCAACAAAAGAGAAACCTTGAGTGCTGGCAGTGGATTATAACTGTAATGTAAACTGTGGATTATAAACTGTAACAGTGGATTAACTGTAATTATGCTTCAGTTGATGCCCAAATAATTCCTAAGTTTTAGGGAGGCTAACCAATTTGTTTCTTTTCACTTTTTGTGTAGTTGAGAAGTTGATATTGTGGTAATTATTCATATTGAATGAAAAAGACTAAGAAATTGTCAAAAAAAACACTGATTTATTGATAATTAGAAAGACCGGTTTCGGTTATTACACCATTGTCAATCTCTGATAAACTAAAACAGTTTTAGTTTAAATTATCAATAAATCAGTGGTTTTTTTGACAATTTCTTAGTCTTTTTCATTCAATATTGTTTCTTTTCCTTGAGATGATTACAACATGAACCCTAGTCTTGTGCGTGGGAAATAATAGGAAATTACTCTTTTATTTTATGGCGTTTGAAGTTTGGACAACGATATCTACTCTACCCATGAATGATGATAAGGAATGGACCTCAACATTTAGGTGGCTTCTTCCGAAACACAGGTAAGTGATTTCAGAAATCATGACATACAGTGGAGCTTACCTCAAGCAATCGGGTTTCCTATGCTTTCATATCATATTTTTCTGTAGAGGGTGATGCTTAATGCTTCTGTTGAGGGTGATAATAATTATGATGAGTCTTGAATGTGCTTCTAATGTTCTAAATTATTTCATATAAATTACTTTAAGATTACTCTCGGTGGTTCGAAACCCACCTAAAGCTGTAGGTTATAGTGAGGTCCACGTTATAATGACAGTATTTGATCAACTTTGGTTTTGCTATCCTTGTCTATCATTCGACAACGCCGGTGGTACTATCCTTCTCTAGGTCCACAACGATGCCAATTATGTTTTTGACAGTGTAGAAATATAATTAATTCAGAAAATCGGCATCGCTATTCTTCTATCTTTATCCACTGCCATTATAACGTGGACCTCACTATAGTCATATCTCATCATATGTATCATTACCTACACGCACAAGCCTAGAGCTCATGTGGGCATCACCCTCAACGATAAAAATCTTAGTTTAGGCTACATGGGTTACAAACCACAGGGAGTGATAATAATGAGTCTCAATAGTTAGTGCAGCTGACATGTAATTGGATAAAGATACAAATAATGATGATTAATGCCAAAAACGAGGAGATTGGGATGATTGAAATTCAAAATTTTTATTCAATCCAAACAAGCAAAATGATGAGTCATCATATACTGTATAGCAGAAATTTCATGAAATAGAAAGTACGCCAGTTCCATTGTTTATTCCATAGGCACGTGTGGACTACAAAAAAATTACAACCAGCGTAAGCAAAACAATCATATTATTCAAGTCCAATATTTGCCAAGTAAATTACGACGCAATGATGTTCAAGAAATTTGAAAATTATTCTCAAACCTACATAGAATCAATTTATTCATGAATTATGCAAATGATATCGGAGATAATAATTTGCATAGATTTTTTGATGCGCTGCAACCTCTAATTAGCAAATTATTGTGAACCGACAATACCCTGTAAATTAGGAATTTTATCAGGTTGCCAAATAAATATTAAAGTTAGCCTACTCATTTTCTAGACAAGCAAAAATAACGATAATCACACGTTTCAAGTTGGTGTTGATTTCTGTATTAATAGAGTTCAATCGAATTACTCATACAGGATTTCTTTTGAGTTAATAAATCAAGTTAAGGTTTCTACCTCATCACACCTTATACTCTGTAGCCTATACTTCTTTTTTGTAATTGTTAAACTACCGTATCTTTGAGTAAACCCTTTTGAGATACATACAATGAATTGCAAAATAATAATTTTTCAAGTATCGTAGAGTTATTTAGGTTATTCTCGTTATTAGATGTGGCTACATATTAGATTATAATTTTATGAGTAAGAAGTTTTCTAGGTATCCCACGTTCTTAAAGTATGATACATAGAAAAATAATGTGAGTGACTAATAATTTGGATTATAATGAATTTACTCAAATTTTCAGGATATGAGGTGATTCATGACAAATTCAATAGAAATTGAAAGTAATTAGTACGTAACTTATTTGTTACCGTACGGTAATCGTTGAAATAATGTCATCTTCTATTTTTCATGTAATTTAAAATCATGAATAGTATAATAATTATTTGATCTGGTGAGTGAATTATGATTAGCCTACCATGATTTCAAGAGAGTTTCAAGAAACCAGAGTATGAACTATCTAGAAGTACATGAACTTAACTGAAAGTAAGCGTTACCTTACAGATTCAAATTTAAGGTGATTATCCTACCAAAATGAGTAAGACAAAACTATTTCTAGATTGACTAGGCTATATATGACTATGAGTCTCATCTGACCTAGTTGTAAAAAAATATAACTTAATTTGAAAAAGTAGGTAGGATAGTTATTTAAAATAGGCAAGTAATTTGGGCCAGATAAAAATACTTACCGTACCTTACAACATAAAAAAATAATAAACATTAAATAAAAAGCCTGCAGTAAATATTTGTCTCAACATGTAGATTATACCTATCCATTTCAAACCGCAAAAAAATGTTTTATCAGTTTTTAGAGTAGAACAGTGCGGAACGGAAGAATGATGCAATAACGTCTGCACATTACTCACTGGGCCATCGACTATGCTACTATCACTTTAGCAAACTTACACCTGCTTATAAATTAACTAAATGTATTCTTTAGAAAACATACAGTAACATCAATGAACTCACAATGTTGGAAATCTGAATCTGGCATGAATGCTCAAAATAATAACAGTCGGTCTCGGTACCGGTATGACAAAAATAATGGAAATTACGTTTTTCTTTACTTACCAAGCTCAGCATAGCAAAGTGCACCGACCACAGACAAAACGCCGGACAATACCCATATCACAAGTCCTAAACCCACAGACCCTGATCTAATTAAAACACCTTTGGGACTAACAAAAATTCCTGATCCAACTATTATTCCAACAATAATAGCTACACCGTCCAAAAGACCCAACTTTTTTTGTAGCTGTACACCTCCTGTAGCTCCACTATTTGATGAACTATCTGCTTTTGTTGTTGACATTTTTGTCGTGCACCATTCACCATCACCACACTAAAAACGAATGATTAATTATTACAATCCACGTGAGCTTGAGACAGCATGTAGAAAACCTAACCTACAAAGTACAAAGCACGTTGCCTGTTTGAATGCCAAGAATGTTGTGAAACTGAATCGGCAAATCGGCACGCGCCAAGGAAAGCATAGAGTCAGTAGATATGTGGAGGGGATACATTCGCGCACTCTTGTGTTGGAACTTTGTACTCACGCACACAGAAAACCACAACCGATCGTTTTTGGAGATTATTTTCGGTTTCCATTTCGACAACGGTGTCCTTCACAAAATAATTACAGTGATTATTATTTTTTACAGTGCGATAAACAAAAAACGTTTCCACCGAAATAACTGGAGACCGGCACAGCTCTTTTTTTGCACTAGCAGCTCCATCGAAGCCTAGACCGCGCGCTCAACTGCCGAAGTTTGAACTTGGTTGCTCCCTTTGTGCTCTGCTATCTTTCCTGCTATTTTGTTCCCCCTCTCGCAACTCTGTTCCCCCATTAGAGCTCAACCGGCGACACTCTACTTGCTTTGCATATCCTGTGATATCAATCAGAGCCGACACGGCAAAATTTAACGTTTACGTTATTAGAATAGCGTGACACTATCGTCGTGTGTGGGTGAACAAACAGTCGTTTCGTAAAATTAACATTTGCCTCTTTCTTGCTAATTTATAATCTTCTCAACATCTTACATGCCAATTATTGCAATTTGGAGGTTCTTTTTCAGTTCTTTATTATAATCATTTCTATTCGACAATACATAAGTATCATCGGGCCTTTGATTGAACGGGCGAGCTCCGTTGGCTATGACTATTATAGATCTTGAAAAATCACTTACTTCATCTCAGTGACTTGGAATCTTCCTAGGAGTTTAGTGTAACACAGTGAACTACTATTGTATTAAATCAAATCATTTTATTTACAAATCAAAAGCAATTAAAAAAAATTAAACGCAAAGTAAAAATTAGCTGAAAAGAGAAGATGGCTGGTTGAAACAAATTAATTAAGGAGAAAACGATCCTAATAGGATGGAACGAACAGTGAAGGAGAATCAAATTAAACACAGAACTTTATAGAATAGTAAAGGAAGAATAATTATAGAAGTTCATTATTCATGTAGCCAAAATGGGGTAGAAGATCAAATATGGGAAAATGAATGGGAAGACAGAGATTCAGAAAGTTTGAAGGAAGAAAAGGAGTAAGAAGAATCAATTTTAATTTGGAGGGATGTTAACTTATTCAATTTCAAAGATTGAAATTCTCAGAAATAAATAACGATAACGATAACAAGGAATGGAAGATATAGGTGGAGAAGATTTAAACCAGGGAATGAAAAGAGAGGCAGAATGAACGATGAAGCAAAGAAGAAAAGAAAAAAGAGTAAGAAGAAGCAGTTGAAAGGAAGATATCAAATTATTCAATTTCCGGACTTGGAATTCTTTCATCTATGCCGCTGCCAGAGACCATTCAATTGTTATCAGAGCTGAGAAGATGTGTTCATTCCTTTGTGGGGAAATGGCCCTTCATCTGGCTTTGATATTACAATAGTAGAAATATAATCAAATAAAACTGAGTAGGCCTAAGAACTCGGAACGTCTGACCGTCCTCTGTGTGCAAACACCTATATTATAATCCAATTCTTCAGATTGAACTGGAAAAATATGAATTTGTGAAACAAGAGTTTCTATCAAATATCTCCTATTAGACATGTTTATATTCAAGAACCATTATTAATTTTTCCTTATCGGTTATAGACTGCGATGGGGAGTTCATCATGGAATTGGTGGACAACAAAGAAACAGAAGAGAAGCCGTAGCAGCATTTTTACCAACTTCATATTATAGCTCACACCGTAGATAGATTAACAGATCCCTTGCTCACACCGTCGGCTAATGACGGGTCTACACGACAACGATATTTCTGCAAGGGATCTGATTATCTATCTACGGTGTGAGCTATAATGAAGTTGGTAAATAAAGATGCTGCAGCTTCTCTTTTGTTTCTTTAGCAAACCTAGGTTTGCAAAAATATCATCGTCGTGTAGATCCGACACTATAGATATACGGTAGTTATTCACTCTCCACTTGATAAGCAGTAGGCCTATTCTTGATTATTATTAAGGAGGAGGAGGAGTTATTCTCTGGGTTTCCTCTCTATGCTAGAAGTAGTATAGAACTAATAAACATTTATCATGAAAATCATTTATTGTACAAAATTCCTAGTTGATAATGCTATAAATTACTCTGAAGACTTCTGCTACTGCGGATGTTAACAACAAATTAATTAGTTGCAATATCCTACATCCTTCCATCTTCACTTATTAATTTATTAGTTTTACAATATCTTTGTAAATTCAAACAGTGTTTACTCTTGAGTGTGAGTTTACATTTCCTGCTTCAAAAAAGTTGAAGTCAGAGAAGGGCAGGATTTTCATAATACTGTATTATGGGCTGAATGGGCTATAGCCCAGGGCCGTAGAATACAGGTGACTCCAAATTTTGGTAAAATTTTAAAAAATAAATAATTATTCCAAATACTCAAGACTTATCACAAAATGCAAATATCGTTGTCGAGTAGACCCGGCTTCAGACTATGGTACCTCCAAACATTGACGAAAGCAAAAATACGGCCATTTCTTCTAAACGTGTGAGTTTAAAATGCTCAAATACTGTGTATCAAAAAGAAGAACACAGGCATCATAATATGTATAATATATGTATTATAAATAAGATTAAGAAAATGTGAATGTGTTGAATTAATAAAAGTTTTATTGATTTGTATCAGGATATTGATTTGAAGAATAATATCCTACATATATGTATGTAACCTGTTTTATCTATATTTATGAGATACTGTAGTTGGCAATAGAGGTTCAAGGTAGCTGTCATATAACAGCACTAAACTCTGAATAAATCGATTTGAGACTTGAACATAAATATCCGGGTTGCCAAATATAATTGTGCGATTTGTAAACTTTTGTTGCAAGCCTAATGGATTGAATATAATATAATATTCATCTTGAGAACACAGTCTATTCGGGATTATCTCATATTGAATCTGGACTTGCATGAAAAGGTCGCAACATCGCTCAATTTGGCAACGCCATTATTTTATTTTATTTCATAGTAGTATAGTAAAATGCTCCAAGGCAGTTCTTCGCATTCCCTCTATCTCATCAATCAAATACATAGATGGAAAAATTATTAGCATATATATTATTTTCAAAACAAGATTTAATTGAATATTTATGCATTATTCTGGTTCTCTATTATATTTATTCATAGCATACAAACGATTTGGCGACAGTGAGGAGTTGTTATAAAGGATAGTGCTTAGTGATAGACTTTAAATGAGAGTGACAATCAAATTTCAAATACTGTATTCACTCTTCATGAATAGAGCTCCTACAAAAGGCCATCTATGCAACCCGCACAGCACCAAAGTATACAGTTATCTTGAAGAGTTCTACAGTCTGTGTACTCGCTATTCTTTCTCATTCACCCTACCATTTTGTAAACACATTCACATCAAATCAGAATCAGCTGACTTCAAGGTTATTTTACAGCCCTAGGGCCGTAAAACTTTTACCGGCCTGGTCAGAAAACAATCATTTTCGGCCTCCATATGACGCACGAAAACCAGCTCATTACATCCAAGTGGGGCGAAATAGTTATTTGTGCAACTAGTGTGAAAAGTGACAGTTTGCTGCACTGAAAGAAACGTTTACGCCCAAGCCGTAGGCGAGGGCGGAATGGCTTCTTGAGTGCAGCAGAGGAACTTTGCACATGTATTTCACATTAAATTTTTTCTACAGTTACCATTGAATATGAAAAGTGGGTAATTATGGATAAAATGATGGCTGAAATCCATCAAATGTTTGTGTGTGTGATGCTGTTATTAATAACAACCTTAATTCATTTAAAAATTAATAATCCAATTGAAGTTTAAAATTATCAACCAAATTTCTCATTTTTACTCATTCAAGAATCAGAAAAAATACAGATAAAACAAAAATTTCGCATTCAAAATACACGCCAACAGCTGGTTGGAATGCCTGCAAAATGGCTGAACTGACAAGTGCGCGACCTAATTGTACCTAACTTCGTTTCATCTGGCTAAAAACAGTATTCAGATATTTAGAATTATGGTTAATTAAAATTACCGAGAAATACTATAAGTAAACTAAAAAATATTTATAAAATAACATAGACAACCGAAAATATTTTATTGTAGTATATTCTAATGTTATTTTATTAATTTTATTGACATAGATTTCAAACGGTAATTATTTAACCTGAAAATTCGAATTTCATAATGTGTGTTTGCTACATTTCTCATTGCTTGGAGTTGAAATAATTATTACTGTCAATAGAAAATAAATATTATTTATTATTAAATGATAAGAAGTTATTATTTAATTATGATTTAGATGAACATTATTCTTGTTTGGATTTCTAGATTGGGATTTTATCATAAATGTAGGGTAGCCATTGAAATGATTCTTACTAAATCTAACCACAGTCTTTGTTACCAACTTAATTTTTGTTTTCGTGCACTAATCCTCCATATAACCCACCAACTATTTTGTGTTGCCATGTTGCAAATCTGGAGTGCAGAATAGTATATTTCGCACCTAGGGCCGAAAATGAGACTTTTCCGGCTCGAAATCGGTTTTCAAGTCCGAGGCCGTAGGCCGAGGACTAGAAAAGATTGAGAGCCGGAAAAACATTTTTGCCCATGGTGAGAACGTTATTTTTCGCCACACAGAAAAATAAACAATATAAATATGAGAATAATTGTTTATTAGGCACTTTCGAAAGCAGAACAGGAAGGTCATAGCTCTAGCAAATCTGAGGTAATCTGAATATTAGGAAATTGTTCAAGTATTTTTATTTTTTATTCTGATTTGTCTAAATAACCTAAAAGATTATGTTCAATTATGTAAGAGGCTGAGTTTATACTTTTTATTCTTCCAAATGACAATAAGATGATATTATTATAAATGTTTTGATTCTTGAATAATAAACTCAAATAATGAAGTTTTTTGATCAGCTGTTTTAGCACACTTGAAATTTGGCCAATCTGAATGTCAATGTCAACAATGCTTGTTGTCGTTAACTTCGGAAGTTTAGGTTAGAAGTTGTATCCTACTCTGAAAATCGAATTTGAATAGTTTATAATATATATTGTGGAGCGGTATTTGAAGGCTTCACATATGTAGGGTGAATCTTGTACTGAGTCAATGGTGTAGCGGCTATAAATTTTGTAATTGCGTGTGTGGACGCTGAGTGTACTCCAGACTGATTGATTCACTACAAGATTCAATACAATTGTCGGAATCGCGGGAGGCCTAAATGCTCGCTCACCCTTGATTCTTCTAATGACAGATTGTATAATGATAAAATGTTTGTAAGTAGTGTAGCGGATGCTAAACACTGAATACGGATACCTTAAAATTATTACCTGTGAAGAATGAGCATACAAAATCATACAGGTCGAGCAAAAATCCCGATGTAGATAATTTACGGGACTGCGTCTCTAATAAGTTCTGAAGGATTAAGATACGGTATTTGGACCAAATATCGTTCAGAATATACTTCGAGAACAGAGTCTTGTCGGGTTTTAAGCTCTATTGTAGGAATTTATATGATCTCTGGCTGCATCTGCTGTACATTGATGTGTTCGCTCCTAAGTCGAGGTAGGTAACAGATAAAAGCTGATATATGAGCAGGTAAGGACAAAGAATAAATATCTCGATCTGACCCCACTCGCTACATCCACTTAGACCTGTTCCAATATCCAGCTTAATTCAATTATTCCAATGATCGTATTCGATCGGTTCTTGATGATATAGAACGTATCAGACACAATAATTGACAGGCTCAAGAAATAATCGAACTCAGAAAGCGAATTAACAAAACTGAAATATATTATAATAAAATATGTAATCATACAGTGCAGGTTCAGAATTTGTTTTACAGGTTGATAATAATTTAGCATTAATAGAATAGTTAAAAATTTTCTTGTGCTTGCATGATACCATGCGTGATTCAACAGAATTTTACAATTGATAAAATTGAACAGTTTTGAAAAAATAGTGAAAAAATGAATTATAAAATATTTTTAAAAATGCTCGGGGTCGTGGTTCAGGCAGCGGAGGATAGCTAATTAACTACAAGTTGTTATAAATTCAATAGGAATAAATTCTAGGCTCTTAAATGCTAAAGCGCTAGTCGGCGTGGCCAATAATTTAACGAAGAAAAATTTATGTTTTTCTGCACTGAAATATTTTTCGAAGCGTAGATTGGGGCCCCTTTTAAAACTTATAACTCACGTGAATTTCCTTGGCGGTCGTGGTTTTCTTCTTTAGATCAAAATTGTTTGATCGGCAGCGGGTCCAGGCTTCGGTTTCAGCACGTGTGGAATTTTAATTTAAATATCTCCTTCACCAATTAATTAAGGGATAATTTACTTTAAGCTTTTAGATTTATCGATTGATGGAAATAAATTTACAAATAACAAACAGATTGACCTAAAATATCGGCTCACAAATAGAACATATAAAAATCGAACAAGAAATTTTCACAAATAGGTCTTGGTAACTATAAGAAGAGATCTGAACGGTGAGGATTTCAAAAGGGAAGTGCTGTCCTTTCTCTAAGCTTCTTGGCTAGACCTTTCTTCTGAGAATCTCGATGTAATAAATTTGCATAAAAATTTGCCATTGGTAGAACGCTTGTGACGTAGACGTGACGTCAGTGGCAGGCAGTAGAATATAATTCCTTTAATTACAATAATAATTCAATTCATGTAATTCTTAAAACTGCTTAATCTTCTAGACATAGTTCCTCTCATACAATGTACATGTGCTAGCGTAAATGATAAGGCAGGGTTGTTGTCTGATAATAGATTAACATGTGTTGCTTTCAAACGATCACCTTCTTGGTGCTATTTCTATGCACTATGATTGGCTTAGGCTTGCCAAAGAGATTTGATTACCATGTGGTTCAGTTGAATTAAATCATTAATAAATTAATATTCTTATACAATTTTTATTAGGTTTGAGACTGTTATAATTAATTTCTGCCGTTTTATCAATAATATAATTTCATGCTATGACCTAGTTAGTTACAATAAGACCTGACATATAATATAATTTCTTAAATAATAAATAATTTCAAAGATAATAAATACATTTTATTTTTTATTTGAAATTCTTGGTCCTTTATTGATAGTTTTATAATTTTTAGAGATGGTATTATATCTTACGTGAAGCCAGCATGACATTTGACAATACTTTGAATCAGTCAGCTGCGTTCAAACTGTTTTAAAAACATCTGATCGATAGTAAACAAAGTGTAACCTCAAAATCAATGAGCAATTCGTAAATAATTCGTGCTTTATTTGCAAAATAATTATAATTTTAGTGAATAATTTTCTAGAAAATATTCAGTACAGAACGGTACTCTTATCTAATATACAGTTACTGATAAGTAAGCTTTATCGCTCGGTCGCTAACTATTCCTTTAGCAAATTCTTTCATTTTAAAAGGTAATCACAATTTTCTCTCTTCTCATGAGATCTATTTGAAAGATTCATCACAATATCTTATCTGTATTTTATTCATCCAAATAAAATGAAAGTATCTTATTGCAGAATACTTATTCAATTGTAGAAGCATAAACTGATTCCATTTCATAAACCATTTTGTAAACACGTTCACATCAAATCAGAATCAGCTGACTTCAAGGTTATTTTTCGCCCCACTTGGATGTAATGAGCTGGTTTTCGTGCGTCATATGGAGGCCGAAAATGATTGTTTTCTGACCAGGCCGGTAAAATTTTTACGGCCCTAGGGCTGTAAAATAACCTTGAAGTCAGCTGATTCTGATTCGATGTGAACGTGTTTACAAAATAAGTTATGAAACGGAATCAGTTTATGCTTCTAGAATTGAATAAGTATTCTGCAATAAGATACTATCATTTTATTTGGATGAATAAAATACAGATAAGATATATATTATAAACTATTCAAATTCGATTTTCAGAGTATAATAGAATCTAACCTCAAACCTGCGTTTAATCGTACTGCGTTTAATCGTTCATCACAAAGCCTAGTGGATAATTTTGGAACTACTTGGGCAATATCCATGGTGCTGAACGTTTTTACAAAGTTTATGTAACGGAATAAGTTTATGCTTTTAGAATTGAATTAAGTATTCTGCAATAATATACTATCATTTTATTTGGATGAATGAAATACAGATAAGTTATAAATATTATAAACTATTCAAATTCGATTTTCAGAGTAGGATAGAACTTCTAATCTAAACTTCCGAAGTCAACGACAACAAGCATTGTTGACGTTGACATTCAGATTGGCCAAATTTCAAGTGTGCTAAAACAGCTGATCAAAATCTTTTCATTTTTTGTGTTTATCATTCAAGAATCAAAACATTTATAATAATATCATCTTATTGTCATTTGGAAGAATAAAAAGTATAAACTCAACCTCTTACATAATTGAAGATTGTTGACGTTGACATTCAGATTGGCCAAATTTCAAGTGTGCTGAAACAGCTGATCAAAATCTTTTCATTTTTTGTGTTTATCATTCAAGAATCAAAACATTTATAATAATATCATCTTATTGTCATTTGGAAGAATAAAAAGTATAAACTCAACCTCTTACATAATTGAACATAATCTTTTAGGTTATTTAGACAAATCAGAATAAAAAATAAAAATACTTGGACAATTTCCTGATATTCAGATTACCTCAGATTTGCTAGAGCTATGACTTTCCTGTTTTGCTTTCGGAAGTGCCTAATAAACAATTATTCTCATATTTATATTGTTTATTTTTCCGTGTGGCGAAAAATAACGTTCTCACCATGGGCAAAAATGTTTTTCCGGCTCTCAATCTTTTCTAGTCCTCAGCCTACGGAATAGTATATTTCGCACCTAGGGCCGAAAATGAGACTTTCCGGCTCGAAATCGGTTTTCAAGTCCGAGGCCATAGGCCGAGGACTAGAAAAGATTGAGAGCTGGAAAAACATTTTGCCCATGGTGAGAACGTTATTTTTCGCCACACAGAAAAATAAACAATATATATATGAGAATAATTGTCTATTATAAGCACTTTCGAAAGCAAAAGTGGATGGGCATAGCTCTAGCAAATCTGAGGTAATCTGAATATCAGGAAATTGTCCAAGTATTTTTATTTTTTATTCTGATTGTCTAAATAACCTAAAAGATTATGTTCAATTATGTAAGAGGTTGAGTTTATACTTTTTATTCTTCCAAATGACAATAAGATGATATTATTATAAATGTTATAATTATTGAATGATAAACACAAATAATGAAAAGTTTATGATCAGCTGTTTTAGCACACTTGAAATTTGGCCAATCTGAATGTCAATGGAAGTTTAGATTAGAAGTTCTATCCTACTCTGAAAATCGAATTATTTGAATAGTTTATTATCTGTATTTTATTCATCCAAATAAAATGATAGTATATTATTGCTGAATACTTTTTTGAATTCTAGAAGCATAAAATGATTCCGTTTATCCACCATGTTTTGTGATAAACGCAGTACTAGGAGGTTTGAGGTTAGATTCTATTATACTCTGAAAATTGAATTTGAATAGTTTATAATATCTCATTTGTATTTCATTCATCCAAATAAAATGATAGTATCTTATTGCAAAATACTTTATTCAATTCTAGAAGCATAAACTGATTCTGTTTCATAAACTATTTTGTAAACACGTTCACATCAAATCAGAATCAGCTGACTTCAAGGTTATTTTTCGCCACACTTGGATGTAATGAGCTGGTTTACGTGTGTCATATGGAGGCCGAAAGTGATTGTTTTCCGACCAGGCCGGTAAAACTTTACGGCACTAGGGCTGTAAAATGACCTTGAATAACAGCTGATCTCACAAAAATCATAGAGATAATCTCATAACGACTGTAATAATCTTTATAATTATGTATTGTGAATCGCGGTATCATGTCTATAATATATTTTATGAATTACTGTTTCATAATTTAATATTTATTATTGTGTTTTTGATATCAAACAATAGAATACGATGATATCTCCATAGCCTCAACAATATAATGTTGGCTGCATTGTTCATTGTCAGAAAGGTACATATATCGCAAGTACTTAAAAGTGAAGAATCAAATTTGAATTCAAAGTACAATAATTGTATCAATATTCAAAAGTGAGGTAGAGTAATAATTGTTTCTTTTTTATTATCGAATTCCACTTCTTAATGAAATACAATCAACAATAATAATAGGAAAATACAGCAGAGATCTAAAGTTTAAGGTAAGCCTACTGGTGAAACTCAGCCTTGACTGAAAAATTCCTAGTAATTTTTCCGTAATTCATTATTAAAACTTTTAGATAATTTTTCTTCAATATCAAACCATATAGAGAAAACATTAGGCTCACTCAAGATTGAATCTTCGAATGTTTTCTCTTCATGATTTAACTATTTTCAGAGCAATATTTTGTTGTGAAAATGCCGGCAAACCGGCTTTAAGTTTGCCGCTATACACTATATTATAGTAGCCTACATACGTTACCTGACTTACAGGCTTCTTCGATCAAGAATATGCAATGGCCGAGAGCGTAAAGGCGTAATAGATCAGAACTCAAAGCTCAGTGAATTACAAACATGATCTAGGTTTGAACCTCGGTCAGTGAAATTTTTTTTTGTCGATGAATTTCGACTTTTATTAGCTATTTTTTATATTAGTTACCGTAATTTAAATTTCAATCAATTTTTTAGATATATTTTGAGACAAACTGTGAAATATGCAATTATATTAATTTTTTAATCACATTATTTCAAAATAGTAATGAAAATTCTATTCATCCATCTATCCATGAGATATTGCACCAGGTGCAAAGTGCGAGCTATAAAAATTCAAACAATTATTCGAAATATTAATAGCATAAAAATATTGTCACTCTATTGTAAATTATTAATTAGTAATATTGAAATTAATTGACAGTGAAAGTTGTCATAACCAAGATTCAAACTATCAAAATAGGCTGTTTGAATTTTATTTATTTTTTAATTTCTTATATATTGGGAAGTTTTTTTTTGGTGTGGCGAAAAATAGCGTTCGCACCATGGGCAAAAATGTATTTCCGGCTCTCAATCTTTTCTAGTCCTCGGCCTACGGCCTCGGACTTAAAAACCGATTTCGAGCCGGAAATATCTCATTTTCCTAGGTGCCCTAGGTGCGAAGTATACTATTACAGCCCTAGGGCCGTAAAAATTTTACCGGCCTGGTCAGTAAGCAATCACTTTCGGCCTCCATATGACGCACGTAAACCAGCTCATTACATCCAAGTGGGGCGAAAAAGTATAAACTCAACCTCCCACATAATTGAACATAATCTTTTAGGTTATTTAAACAAATCAAAATAAAAATACTTGGACAATTCCCTGATATTCAGATTACCTCAGATTTATTAGAGCAATGACCTTCCACTTTTGCTTTCAGAAATAATTCTCATATATTGTTAATTTATTTGTGGCGAGAAATAGCGTTCACATCATGGGCAAAAATGTTTTTCCGGATCTCAATCTTTTCTAGTCCTCGGCCTACGGCCTCGGACTTGAAAACCGATTTCGAGCCAAAAAAGTGTCATTTTCGACTATAGGTGCGAAATATACTAGGCTATTTTAATGTGAAATACTAAAACAATCTTATTCGAAGTGAAGTTCATAATTGGCGGTTACCGGTTAGTGTGTGCAGTGCGAGTGCATGTCATGGTTGGAAACCTTCTAAATAACTAAGGTATTTAACACCAGGTCTAGTGTTAATTCTTAAAAACCATAACGAAACAAAAGTTAATCATGTATTCAAGTGAATAAATCATTGCTTTATTGTTATTAGTTTTAGTATGAAAGATAGCATCATTGCATTTACTCGATATTGGGTAGGATATGTTGTTGCAATAAAAATACATAAAAGTTAGACATTTCATCTGTAAATATTATGAAAATATTATTAAATGGATCTTATTAGGAATAAAAAAATTGAAAATTAATTTTTTATTTTCATAACCTGAAAAGTAAATGAAATATGAAAATAGCTAAGCCATTGTGTTGGTCAAGCTGTTAGTGAAAGTCTATTTGATTTTTCAAAAATAACAAGGAAAACTGTGAATATACGTAAATCATTCTAATAAATTAAACTTAGAAAACGAATATTCTGCGACTGTCACCATTTGAAAACACATGCTTTCGACTAGAGTCGAGTCTCTTCTCGACCTGAGTCGCGTAAGTGTGAGTTGAGCCTAAGTGTTGAACTCCTCAATCAGCTGAGATCG